>NC_134714.1:134490659-134762063 GCF_049634645.1 Pelodiscus sinensis | reverse complement strand
CCCTCTCCCGCCGGGCCCCCTCCTCCTCCTCCCCGCCGGGCCCCCCATCCTCCTCCGGATCCTCCTTCCCCCGATCCCCGGCCCCCTGTCTTCCTCCCCGCTCCCCCCATCCTCCTTCTCCCCCCCCCCCCGGCCCCCACACCTCCCCGCCCCCCACCGGATCCTCCTCCCCCCCCGATCCCCGGCCCCCCATCCTCCTCCCCGGCCCCGCGGATCCTCCTTCCACCGGTCCCCCTCCTCCCCGCTCCCCCCATCCTCCTTCTCCCCTCCCCGGCCCCACACCTCCCCGCTCCCCCACCGGATCCTCCTCCCCCCGGCCTCCTACCTCTCCGCCCCCCCCCCCGGATTCTCCTTCCCCCGCGCCCCCATTACTCCTCTCCGGGACCCCCTGGAGCGGCCCCCCCCGTCCGCCTTCTCGCGGTCCCCTCCCCGGCGTGGTCCCCCCCAAGCCCCCTCTCTTCCTCTGCGCCCCTCATCTCCTCCCCGGGTCTCCCCTGTAGCGGATCCCCCGCCGTGACCCTGCCGCCCCCTTCCCCTGTGCCCGCGGACCCAACCTGCTCCCCGGCTGTTCCTGAGGGTCCCCCCGGGTCCCCTTCGGGCCCCCAGCGTGTGGCCTTCGCTCCTTTCGGCCTCTCGAGCCCCCTTCAGGCCTCTGCTTCCTGCCTCTGCCCCCCCCCCCCCGCTGCCCCTTTGCCCTTAGTTCTCCGGTCCCTGTGCGCCCCCCTTGGCGTCCCTTCCCCCCACCCTCCTGCCTCCCCCCTCCCTGCAGCCTCCTCCTCCTCCTGCCCAGTTCCCTCGCCCAGCCTTGCCTGTGGCCTAGTGGTTAGAGTCGGGGCTCTGGGAGCCAGGACTGGCTTCTCCAGATGCTGAGGGGGCTTCTCCAGATGTGTGTGTGTGGGGGGGGTCTGGGGGGTTGGAGCAGCAGGAGTAGGAGCCCGGACACCTGGCTTCCCCCTCACCCCTGCGCTATGAACTTGGATAATTCCCTGCTTGTCTGTGCCTCAGTTTCCCCATGAGTGCAATGGGGCAAACAGACCCCCTCCCCTTTTCATCTCTCCTCCCTCCCTGCCTCTGGGCTTTGCCCTGGAGTCCTGCGATTCCCAGGTCTCAGCAGGTCCATTCCCCTGCCCTGGGGGTGAGGTTTTGTAGCAGAGCGGAGCTGGCTGGGGAGCCGCCCCGCAGGCCTGGGCCCTGTCCCGTCCCGGCTCTCCCTGCCCTGCAGGCCTGGGCCCCGTCCCGGCCTCTCCCCGCCCCGCAGGCCTGGGCCCCGTCCCGTCCCGGCTCTCCCCGCCCCGCAGGCCTGGGCCCCGTCCCTGCTCTCTCTGCCCTGCAGGCCTGGGGCCCGTCCCATCCTGGCTCTCCCCGCCCTGCAGGCCTGGCGCGGCGGGGGCGGGAAGGGAGTCCCAGCTGTTCCCTTTCAGTCAGTGCGGGTGGCAGAGGGACCCAAAGCCCCGGGTTCTCTCCCTGCTGGAGAGGGGCAAGGGGGGACTAATGGTTAGAGCGGGAAGGGGGTGTGCTAGGAGCCAGCGCTCCTGGGTGCTGTCGGGGCCAAGGTGACCGCTCCCTGTGTAAACAGCCCGGGCGGCTCTGGGAGGGAGCGGTTGGTGTCTGTTTGCATTGTGGGTGCGGCAGGTCGCTCTGGGACCGGGGGGGGGGGGGAACTGGCTGCTCCCCCCAATCATCCCTTTCTCCCCCCAGGGGTGGGGAAGAGCAGCCTCCTCCTGCGGTTTGCAGATAACACCTTCTCTGGTAAGTACCCCCCCCACCCCGGGCTGCCCCCAGCCTCCCTTCCCCCGGGAGTGCAGGGCGGGGGCATCTCGCCCACTGCCCCCTGGGCCCCCCAAGGCCTCTCCCAGTCTCCTGCCTTTCCCCCACGTCACCCCAGACTCCAAATCCTCCGTCTGCCCCCATGGGCGTGGGGGGGGGGGTCTTTCCTCCCTCTGGGTGCTGAGGGGTGCCCGGGGGTTCACATCTGGGCTGGATCCTGGCTCTGAGCCCCCCGTCTGGGATGGAGCCTACTGGGGGGGGCTGTGAATGTCCTCGGCCCCCCCCCGTGGCTGGTGCATCATTCACCTTCCCCCGTTCCCACTTCCTCCTGTACTGCCCCCTCCCCACCTCGGTTTGCCTTTCCCTTGCCCCTGTTCTTTCTGGCCCCCCCGCATGCCTCCTTCCCGCCCCAGGCAGCTACATCACCACCATCGGCGTCGACTTCAAAATCCGCACCCTGGTGATCAATGGCGAGAGGGTCAAGCTGCAGATCTGGGACACGGCGGGGCAGGAGCGATTCCGTACCATCACCTCCACGTGAGCCCGGCAGGGCAGTGGGGCCTAGTGGTTAGAGCAGGGGGGCTGGGAGCAGGATGCCTGGGTTCTCTCCCGGCCCTGGCAGGGCAGTGGGGGCCTAGTGGTTAGAGCAAGGGGCTGGGAGCAGGATGCCTGGGTTCTCTCCCGGCCCTGGCAGGGCAGTGGGGGCCTAGTGGTTAGAGCAGGGGGGCTGGGAGCAGGATTCCTGGGTTCTCTCCCGGCCCTGGCAGGGCAGTGGGGGCCTAGTGGTTAGAGCAGGGGGCTGGGAGCCAGGTCGCCTGGGTTTTCTCTTGGTCCTGGCAGGGCAATGGGGGCCTAGTGGTTAGAGCGGGGGGGGCTGAGGCCAGGCTGCCAGGGTTCTCTCCCAGCTGTGGGAGGGCCGTGGGGTTTGCAGAGGACCTGGACACCAGGGTCCCATTGCTTGTCTCCCCTCCCCCGGGCAGGTACTATCGCAACACCCACGGCGTCATCATCGTCTACGACGTGACAAACCCCGAATCCTTCGTCAACGTCAAGCGCTGGCTGCACGAGATCGGGCAGAACTGCGACCAGCGTCTGCAAGGTGCTGGGTGAGTCGGGGTCCCTGCCCCCGGCCTGCCCTCCCCCTGGGGAGCCCCCCCTGGCCAGCCTTCGGCCCCCCCGGCCTGCCCTCCCCTGGGGAGCCCCCCCGGCCAGCTTCGGCCCCCCCGGCCTGGCCCTCCCCTGGGGGAGCCCCCCCGGCCAGCCTTCGGCCCCCCCAGCCTGCCCTCCCCTGGGGAGCCGCCCCCCGGCCAGCCTTCGGCCCCCCCCGGCCTGCCCTCCCCTGGGGAGCCCCCCGGCCAGCCTTCGGCCCCCCCGGCCTGCCCTCCCCTGGGGAGCCCCCCGGCCAGCCTTCGGCCCCGTCCTCCTCCCTTGCGGCCCAGACCCGCCTGACCCCGCCCTTCCCCGCAGTGGGGAACAAGTGCGAGGACTCGGCCCGCAGGCAGGTGGAGGCGGCCGACGCCCGGCGCTTCAGCGAGCAGATGGGAGTGCGGCTCTTCGAGACCAGCGCCAAGGAGAACCTCAACGTCGAGGAGGTACCGGCACGGCGGGGGAGCGGCAGCGCTGGGTGGGGGGGCACCATTACAGGGAAGTATACAGTGCCCGGCACAGGGGGCTAGGGCACTGCTGGGGGAAGCTCGCAGCACTGTGGGGGAGTGCACGGTGCTGGGGGCACAGGGGGCCGGGGCACTGCTGGGGGAAGCTCGCAGCGCTGTGGGGGAGTGCACGGTGCCGGGGGGCACTGCTGGGGGAAGCTCGCAGCGCTGTGGGGGAGTGCACGGTGCCGGGGGCACAGGGGGCCGGGGCACTGCTGGGGGAAGCTCGCAGCGCTGTGTGTGTGGGGGGGAGGTGCCAGGGGCACAGAGGCCGGGGCACTGCTAGAGGAAGCTCACAGCACTGTGGGGGAGTGCACGGTGCCGGGGGCACTGCTGGGGGAAGCTCGCAGCACTGTGGGGGAGTGCACGGTGCCGGGGGCACAGGGGCCGGGGCACTGCTAGAGGAAGCTCGCAGGACTGTGGGGGAGTGCATGGTGCCGGGGGCACTGCTGGGGGAAGCTCGCAGCACTGTGGGGGAGTGCACGGTGCCGGGGGCACTGCTGGGGGAAGCTCGCAGCACTGTGGGGGAGTGCACGGTGCCGGGGGAAGCTCGCAGCACTGTGTGTGGGGGGGCGCCGGGCCCGGGGGCTCTGTTGCGGAGAAGCTCACCGCCCCCCGCCCGGCCCCACAGATGTTCAACGCCGTGACGGCCATGGTGCTCCGTACCAAGCAGGAGAACCTGGCGCGGCTGCAGCAGCCCGAGGTGGTGAAGATCAACAAGGCCAAGAAGAAGCCGGCGGTGAAGAAATGCTGCTGAGGCCGGGCTGGACTGTGTGGGGGGGGCGCCCCCCCACCGGGAGCAGCGACGCCCCGCCCACCCTGGGGCAGGGCCGGACTGTGTGCACTGGGGCCCTGCCCCGCTCTCCTGGCTGCGGGAGGGGGGAGGGGGGAAGCGGAGGACAATGCTGGAAGGAAGGAACTGAGAGAGGGGGAGACTGTCCCACCCGTGGAGGGTCCGGCCCCCCCATGCCGCCCACCCCACCCCTCCACCCCACTGTGAAAGGGAAGAGGCCACTTCCTGCCCCCCAAACTCACAGGGGAGCACAGGGGGCCGCTGCATCCCATGTGGGGTGCCCGGCGGGAGACACTTCTGCCCCAGCTCCCCCATTGTTTGGGGGTGTCCCCCACCCAATGCTCCTCAATCTGCCCCGGGGACCCCACATTCTCCCCCCCACAATGCCCCTGTGCACTATGCAATCCACTCCCCCCTTGAGCACTGGAAACGGGACAACCAGGAAACAGGCTGGAGGGAGCCCCCCAAACTCCCTCCTTCCACCCCCCACTCTGGGACTGAGGGGGTGTAGCCCCCCCTTACTGGGCACAAAATGGGGTTTGCCCTTTTCAGAGAGCAGCCCCTCTGGGGCTCCCCTCCCCGCTCTGACACGGGCCCCACTAGGAAAGGGCAGGGGATTTGGGAACAAGTGGGGTGCAGCCCCTGCCCCTGCCCCCCACCCACAGGAAGGAGGGGAGCTGGGAAGTGGGGTCCCCCAGCACTAGACCAGATTCACCCCAATAACTGACAGTGCAATAAGCCTGCTGGTTTGCAAGGCCGCGCCCGGGGGCTGGCGACACTAACCCCGCCCAGCCACCGCCACGGAGACCCTCTAATTTCAATAAAGACAATTTCGGTATGAAACGGTGCCTGTCTGCACAGCCCGGACGCCTGGGTTCCCTCCCCAGCTTGGGGGAATGGGGACTAGGGGTTAGAGCAAAGGGGGTGCACGCCAGGACCCCTTACTGTGCCGACCCCTTGATGCCTCAGTTTCCCCCATCACTAGGTGGTGACTCTGGAGGGGAGGGGTCTGTGAAGCAGGAGCCCTACCCTCTCTATAACAGGACCCTGGTTAATCCGGATTGGCGCCATGTAAACGTAATGAATCCACTTTGGGTCTGGCCAGCTAGGGAGCTGTGTGGAGTGAGGCCGAGCAAGGAAACCAGATTCCTCCTGAGGAGCGAGGCCACTGTGCTGAGGAAGCTCACGGCGCCAGGAAACGGGGGAGGGTAGTCGCTGGCAGGGGGCACTGAGGCAGGTCACAGCATGTGCAGGTGGGACAGTGTGCTGCCAGGGGGAAGGAGCCCAGGAGAGCCGGCCGGGTTTTAAAGAAGCCTTATTGAAGGCCCAGGAAGAAACCATCCCGACGCGCAGCAAGAGAGGCAGACGGCAGGAGACCGGACTGGCTCACCGGGGAAATCCTGGGTGAACTTAAACACAGAAGGAAACTGACAAGAAGTGGAAACTTGGCCAGATGAGGAGGGAGGAGGAGGAGTGGGAATCTATTGCTGGAGAATGCCGGGGGTTATCAGGAAAGCGAAAGCGCAGCTGGAATCGCAGCTGCAAGGGATGTGGAGGGGAACAAGGAAGGTTTTACAGGCATGTTAGCGAGAAGGTGACCAGAGCGGGCGTGGGGCCCTTACTGGAGGAGGGCGGTAACCTAGTGACAGGAGGTGGGGAAAGCTGACGTACCTAATTCTTTCTTTGCCTCTGTCTTCACCGACAAGGTCGGCTCCCGGACTACTGCACTAGACAGCGCAGTAGGGGAAGGAGGGGGCAGCCCTCGGTGGGGAAAGAACAGGTTAGGGACTATTTAGAAAAGTTAGACGTACACAAATCCATGGGTCCGGACTTAGTGCACCCGAGGGGACTGAGGGAGTCGGCAAATGTCATTGAGGAGCCTTGGCCATTAGCTTTGGAAAGTCGTGGAGATCGGGAGAGATCCCGGATGACTGGAAAAAGGCAAATGCAGTGCCCATCTTAAACAAGGGGAGAAGGACGATCCAGGGAACTACAGACCGGTCAGTCTTACCTCAATCCCCGGAAAAATCCTGGAGGGATCCTCAGGGAATCCATTGTGAAGCACTTGGAAGAGGGGAAGTGATCAGGAATAGTCAGCATGGATTCACCAAGGGCAAGTCGTGCCTGACCCATCGGATTAGCTTCTGTGCTGAGGTAACTGGCTCTGTGGACGTGGGGAAGTCGGTGGATGTGATAGACCTTGACTGTAGCAAGGCTTTTGATCCCGTCTCCCACAATATTCTTGCCAGCAAGTGAAGGGAGTCTGGGTTGGATAAATGGACGGTCAGGGTGTGTCTAGGCTGCGGGGTTTTGTAGACAGTAGAGGACTTCCGTCGACAACTCTCCCTGCGTCTGCGCTACCGCCGCGTTGTGTGGACAATGGCGGCAGAGCGGGGCAGTTCTGGCGACGGCAGTAAAGCTCGTTTTACGAGAATAACGCCTCTGTCCACAGAGATCTAGTGACAAACAGTAAGTGTGGACGCGGGGAAGAGTTTGTGGACAATAAAGGCTCCAGGAGAAGCCGTGGTGGACGCTCCTGCCGCAGCTTTCACCTCTATTGTTCCTGCCTGTAGCCGTGTTTAAAAGGCACAGGCACCCAGGAGGAGCGTCCGGGCAGCAAGCCAGCCCCAGCCAGGACCCGGACTGCGCAGCTCTTCCCGGTAGGGCCACTCGGAGCCATGTCCCAGGGACAGGCCCCCCAAGACCCCCCCGGCCCTTCCAGGGACCCCAAGCGCCGGGCCCCCTCCTGGTCCGGGCCTGAGCTAAAAGCCCTCCTGGAGCTGTGGGCCAAGGAGGAGGCTCTTCAGGCCCCGCAGTCCAGCTGGAGGAACATCTCCACCAGACCGGCTGATGGCCTGGCAAGGAAAGCCCCCCCCCCCCCCCCCCCCCCCCGCACCGTAGCCCAGGTCAGAGCCCAGGCGAAGGAGCTGCGGCAGGGGTACGGCAGGGCCCGTGAGGGCAGCTCCCGCTCTGGGAGACGGCGCGCCGCTGTGCCTATTGCGAGGGCCTGGACGGGAGCCCGGGGGCAGGGGAACCCGACCTCCCCGGACGGTTGTGGAGTCTGGCTTGGAGACCCCTGTGCAGCAGCGGCCGCACCTCCAGGGCGAGTCCCCGGCAGACGACCAGCAGCTCCAAGAGGAGGAGGAGGAGGAGGACACGGCCAGGAGCCAGGCGCCCAGACTCAGGAGGCCTCCCAGACCACCCCGGACCCCGGACCCCGGAGAGGGAACGTCGGGTGAGTGCAGTGAGGGCCCAGCACACGCAGGGCAGGGCAGGGCAGGCGGGAGCCAAGTGGATGGTGCGGTGCCGTGACATGTCCTGCTGATCACAGCCGGGGGGGGGGCGTCCTACCCCTGCACCCGCACGGCTGCGAGGCACCAGCTGCTCCTGCAGACACTGAGGCCAGGTCCAGCCTGGGTCGGGGGCACCGGGATTGCCTCAGGCTGCAGGCCTCAGCACTCCGCGGGAACCCCAGCTGGGGCCTGACACTTGTCTGTGCTGCTTGGCCATGGGGGGCGTGGGGGGGGGAGGATGGTGGCCAGCACACCTGGGCTCCAGGGAGGCCGTGGCTGCGGGCCAGGCTACACCACACCTTGCTGAGAGCACACGAGCATCCTCTGCCCCCAGGACAGGCACTGCCCGCTGAGGAGGAGGGAAAGGGTGGGCATGCATGACTGATGACTTTTCCCTCCTCCTCCACAGCCGGACCAGCTGACCGGGGAGGGGGGGACGACACCTGCCCCACCACCCTGACGGCTGCAGGGAACCCCTCGGCGCTGGCGCACGTACATGGGCCTGGTGCACCAGCACGTCTCGGTCCTGCAAGGGATGCAGGACGCGGTGAACCGGAGGATGGAGGCAGAGCGGTGCAGGCGCTTGCTGGATGAGTTTGTCTGGCAGCGCACTGAGATTTGCGCTGCTATCCCGGAGGCCGTGGCCTTCCCCGGTCCTGTGCCTGGTCCCGCTCCCCGCTCAGCCCCTGCCCCCCCAACTCCCTACCCCCCCCCTCAGCCCCTGCCCCCCCAACTCCCTACCCCCCCTCAGCCCCTGCCCCCCCAACTCCCTACCCCCCCCTCAGCCCCTGCCCCCCCAACTCCCTACCCCCCCTCAGCCCCTGCCATCCCAGACCCAGGTACAGCCCCACCTCCTGCCCAGCCCCCTACTGTCCCAGCCCACGTGTGCGGCCTTGTGCAAGAAGTCCTCTGCAGCCAAAGTGCGGGGGCTCTTCATCCAGGCAGCCCCCTCAGCCCTGAGCCTCCCTCCCCCTTCCAGGCTGACATCCCCCTTCCCACCTGGGAGTCACCGAGGGAAGCACTGGACTTTGTTTTTCTGACCAAAAGAGGATTTGAGTTTTTCAAAAAACCACCAGTGAAATTACCTGTCAATGTTGTTTCACCGACACCCGTCTGCGCTGTCAGTGGGTGGTGAATGTGCACAGTGTGAATGTGGGGCAGGGAGGAAGGCACCAGGGCACGGGGCAATCCCAGAACTGGAAGGCGCTGGGGAAACTCACTGGGCTCCGGGGGAGAATGGCTCCCTCAGGGCTTCCCGAATGCGCAATCCCAGCTGGTGGGCTTGCCGGGTGCCTGGGGCTGCTCAAAATGCCTCCCCTCCTCGTCAGCCCGTGTCACTAGGCCTCCCCTTCCCTCTCCACGAGGCTGTGCAGCCCGCAGCATGTAACAGCCGTATCAGGGATGCGTCCCCCCACGTCCAGCCGAGCGAGCAGGCGTCTGAATCTGCCCTTCAGGCGGCCAAAGGCGCACTCCACCGCCCAGCAAGCCTGGTTCAGGCGGGACTTCGAGTTCCCTGCTCGCATCCAGGCGTCCCGTGAACGGCTTCATGAGCCAGGGCACAAGGGGGTTCGCCGCGCCGGCCACGGTGCACGTAGGCATCGGCACATCCCCGACTGCACGGTTCCTCTCCGGAAATAACGCCCCAGCCTGCCGTACAGGTAGGAGTTCCGGACAACGCGGCTCTTGTGTGCCCGGCCTGACACCCGACACACGTCTGCATTGTCCCCGCTGGTCGACCAGGACCAGCAGCCCTTTCTGTACTGTTCCGTGCTGCTCGATGGGGTGGTGCGCGGATCGGGATGAGAGTCCCGCCGAGTGCTCCACCGCAGTTCGGAAACCCAGCCCCGCTGTTTTTCAACAAAGTGGATCCATTTTTTGATCCGCATAATGCAGTTTAGACGCTCTCTTTCGACAGAGGCTTTGTCAACAGTATCTGTCCATAAAGCCTGTAGCCTAGACGTACCCTATGGCTGTGTCTACACTGGGCCACTTATTCCGGAAAAGCAGCCAATTTTCCGGAATAAGCTGCGAGCTGTCTACACTGGCCCCTTGAATTTCCGGAAAAGCAGTGATGATTTACTGTAAGAAATCAGCTGCTTTTCCGGAAAAACTATGCTGCTCCGGCTTGGGCAAAAGTCCTTTTTCCGGAAAACTGTTCCGGAAAAGGGCCAGTGTAGACAGCACAGGAGTCTAGTCTTTTCCGGAAAAAAGCCCCGATTGTGAAAATGACGATCGGGGCTTTTTTCTGGAAAAGCGCGTCTACATTGGCCACAGACGCTTTTCCGGAAAAAGGGCTTTTCCGGAAAAGCAGCCTGCCAGTGTAGACGCTCTTTTTCCGGAAATACTTATAACGGAAAACAGTTCCATTTTAAGCATTTCTGGAAATTCATGCCAGTGTAGACACCGCCTAAGAGGGACAGAAAGCTGGCTGGACTGTCGGGCACAACAGGTCCGGATTATCGGCGGGCGGTTTCTAGCGGAGCGCCCCAGGGATCAGTTCTAGGACCAGTTTTAACATCTTCATGAATGACCTGGCTGAGGGGGTGGATTGCACCCTCAGCAAGTTCGCAGCTGACGCTAAGCGAGGGGAGAGGTAGACACGCTGGAGGGCAGGGAGAGGGGCCAGTGACTGGAGGATTGGGCCACGAGATGAGGTTCAACAAGGACAAGTGCAGAGTCTGCCCTTGGGATGGAAGAATCCCCAAGCATTGGTACAGGCTGGGGGCCGACTGGCTAAGCAGCAGAAAAGGGCCTGGGGGTTCCAGTGGAGGAGAAGCTGGAGAGGAGTCAGCAGGGTGCCCCTGTAGCCAAGAGGGCTAATGGCGTATTAGGGGCATTAGGAGCATGGCCAGCAGATCCAGAGGTGTCATTATTCCCCTTTATTCGGCTCTGGGGAGGCCACATCTGGAGTGTTGTGTCCAGTTCTGGGCCCCCCACTACAGAAGGGACGTGGGCGCATTGGAGGGGGCCAGCGGAGGCGACCGAAATGATTGGGGGGCTGGATCACATGACCTACGAGGAGGGGCTGAGGGAGTTGGGTCTGTTCAGTCTGCAGCAGAGCAGAGCGAGGGGGGATTGGAGAGCAGCCTGCAGCTCCCGGCAGGGGGTCCGGAGAGGCTGGCGAGAGGCTGGTCTCAGGGGCGGCGGGTGGCAGAACAGGGAGCAACGGGCTCAAGTAGCAGCGGGGTGGCTCTAGGTTGGAGATCAGGACAAAAGCTTTCCCTAGGCGGGTGGGGCAGTCCTGGGCTGGGTTCCCTAGGGACGGGGAGTCTCCATCCCTCGGGGTGTTTACATCCCGGCTGGACCAAGCCCTGGCGGGGACGGTTGAGTTGGGATTGGACAGGGGGCTGGACTCGATGGCTCCTGAGTCTCTTCCAGCCCACGGGTTCTAAGTGTGTGGGAGTCCCTGGCTGGGGGCACTGCTGCAGGGAAGCTCACAGCACTGCCAGGGAGAGGGTGGGGGGCACTTTCCAGTGCTCCCGGGGTAAGGAGTGGTGGGCTGCGGGGTTCAGAGAACGCCATGGGGCCAGCCTCACCCACGTTGAACTCTCAGGCCAGGCAGCCGGCCAGGAGAAACATGCCCCCCCCCCCCCCACGCCTCCAGCCTGGAGGTGAAATGTAACCCGGTGGGGCCCCTGGAAACTCCCCCAGGCCCGGGGGGGGGGGCAGCCCCATAAACAGTCCAGACACCCTGGCTCCAGGCCCTTTTCCTCTTTATTAGCGCCTGGGCAGCAGGAGAGGCATAAAACCGTCCGTTCGGCTTGTCTGGTGCAGCGGGGCCCTGCTGCAGCGTGTCCAGGCCCTGTCGGTCTGTCCAGCCCCAGTCTCTCCAGCTGGGAGGGGGACAGCCCTGGTCTCAGAGCTCCATCTCCTGGGGCTGCCCCCGGCACAGGGGAGGCAGCAGGGGGGCGGCTAGTGCCCCGGAGGGCAGCAGGAGGGTGTGGATGGAGTAGGGCACCCGGCTGCCGGGGGGCGCCCACAGCACCAGCTCCGTCGAGGGGTTCCTGGGGGGGGAAGCAGACAGAGGAGTTAGTGAGGCTGGCCCCAGAGGTCCCTCCCCGCTGTGGGGCAATACTCACAGGCAGTGCAGGAGCTGGGGGGCCAGGAGGCTGTCCCTGGGGGGGTCCGGCTCCCCCAGGCTGAGCAGGGTGCAGTCGGCCATGCTGAACTCCCCCTCCAGCACCACGCCGCTCTCCTCGGACTCCGCCGTGCTGGCGTCCTCACTTCCTGCAGCCAGGGGCAGCCTGGGGAAACACAGTGCTGAGATGCAGCCACCTCTGGGGTGAGGCAGCTGGTGAGCAATGCCCCCCTCGTGCTCTGCCCTGGGGCGGGGCCAAGGGTACCTCTGCTCCTGCAGCCAGGGCTCCCAGGGGCGGCTGGCAGCCGGGCCCTGGGCGGGGAAGCCGTTGGCGCTGTAGAGGTGGTCGTTCTCCAGGCTCAGGGAGTTGAAGCGAGCAGCCATCTTCTCCTCCGACAGGAACTGCTTGGGGCCAGGCTGCCTGCGGCGGGGGGAAGAGGAGCGCTCCTGCACACCAGCCTAGGGGGCGCCCGGGCCCCGCGGCGCTCAGTGGCACCGAGACGGTTTCCCAGCATGCACGGCGGGGACCAGGCTTCCTGGGGACCAGTGCAGACAAGCTGGAGAGCTCCCAGAATCCCTTGCACCCGCTCACATCAATCTAGTCGTGAGGCCAAGAACTTCCCCCAACGCAATTCACCAAGCTACACCTAGCGTGGGAACTCCCAGCATGCACTGCCCCATCACACCCAGCCCTGGGACTCCCAGCATGCACTGCCCCCAGTCACGCCAAGCCCTGGAACTCCCAGCATGCACTGCCCCATCACACCCAGCCCTGGGACTCCCAGCATGCACTACCCCCAGTCACGCCAAGCCCCGGGACTCCCAGCATGCACTGCCCCCAGTCACGTCAAGCCCCGGGACTCCCAGCATGCACTGCCCCATCACACCCAGCCCTGGGACTCCCAGCATGCACTGCCCCCCGTCACGCCAAGCCCCGGGACTCCCAGCATGCACTGCCTCATCACACCTAGCCTGGCACTCCCAGCATGCACTGCCCCCAGTCACGCCAAGTAGGGAGGGTCTGAGAACAGCCAGTCGGTGGTGCCAAGCGAGGGATCCCCCAGCATGCATTGCAGCCTGGCTGGGTTTCCCCAGGAGGGGGCGATGCCTGCCCTACTCACGGCTCCTCCTGCTCCAGGCGGCGTTTGAGGGCCAGCGATGCTGCATGGGGCAGCTGGCGGACGCTGAAACACGAGGGGAGAGTGGCAATCAGGGCTCCGGTCTCCCTCCCCGTTGGCTCAATCCCAGAAGCCTCCGTTCCCAGCCTCCGCCCCCACCCGCTCACCATGGTAGGGCCGTGCCGGTGAAGCTCACCACCCCCTGAGCCCGAGCGGCCCAGGGCATTCTGCTGGGCACCTCCTGCCGCCAGTCAAGGCTTGGGGCCATGCAGCGGGGGGAGCCCAGCCTTGGGCGGCGGCTCCAGCCCATGTCCCCCCCAAGGCAGGGGCAGCGCCGGGGCTCGAAGCTGGGGGTCACCGCCAGCCCCAGCTGCCAGGGTGGGGGGGCCATCCACGGGTCATCGCCTGGGGAGAGAAGGGAGAGTTACACACTCAGCAACCCGCCGATGGGCCGCAGTCTGCCCCACGCCGCTCCCAAGTTGCCCAGCAGCCAGACCCACCGAACTGCAGGGCTCCCCGTATGCACTGGGGTGGGTCACCGCAACCCTAGGGGTTCCCAGAATGCACTGGGGCGGGTCATGCCAAGTCTAGGGGTTCCCAGAATGCTCTGGGGTGGGTCATGCCAAGCCTAGGGGTTACCAGAATTCATTGGGGTGGGTCATGCCAAGCCTAGGGGTTCCCAGAATGCACTGGGGTGGGTCATGCCAAGCCTAGGGGTTCCCAGAATGCATTGGGGCGGGTCATGCCAACTCAGGGAGCTCCCAGAATGCTCTGGGGTGGGTTAAGGCAATGCCAAGGAGCTCCCAGAATGCACTGGGGTGGGTCATGTCAAGCCTAGGGGTTCCCAGAATGCACTGGGGTGGGTCATGCCAAGCCTTGGGGTTCCCAGAATGCACTGGGGCGGGTCATGCCAACTCAGGGAGCTCCCAGAATGCTCTGGGGTGGGCTAAGGCAATGCCAAGGAGCTCCCAGAATGCACTGGGGTGGGTCATGCCAAGCCTAGGGGTTCCCAGAATGCACTGGGGTGGGTCATGCCAAGCCTAGGGGTTCCCAGAATGCACTGGGGCGGGTCATGCCAACTCAGGGAGCTCCCAGAATGCTCTGGGGTGGGCTAAGGCAATGCCAAGGAGCTCCCAGAATGCACTGGGGTGGGTCATGCCAAGCCTAGGGGTTCCCAGAATGCACTGGGGTGGGTCATGCCAAGCCTAGGGGTTCCCAGAATGCATTGGGCCGGGTCATGCCAAGCCTAGGGGTTCCCAGAATGCACTGGGGCGGGTCATGCCAAGCCTACGGGTTCCCAGAATGCACTGGGGCGGGTCATGCCAAGCCTAGGGGTTCCCAGAATGCATTGGGCCGGGTCATGCCAACTCCGGGTGCTCCCAGAATGCACTGGGGCGGGTCATGCCAAGCCTTGGGGTTCCCAGAATGCACTGGGGCGGGTCATGCCAAGCCTTGGGGTTCCCAGAATGCACTGGGGTGGGTCATGCCAAGCCTAGGGGTTCCCAGAATGCTCTGGGGCGGGTCATGCCAAGTCCAGGGGTTCCCAGAATGCCTCGCACCCAGCTGCCACACCCTATAGAGAGGGGCGGGGCCTGATTAAGGGGTGTGGCCGAAAGAAAGGGCGGGGCAGAAGGCGGAGCTCGATCCCGCGCATGCGCAGAGCGAAGGAGCGACGCCAAGCGGCGCGGGCCATGTCATTCGTTTCGCGCCCGGAGAGGAGTTAGGGCGGGGATCGGCGCACGCGCGGTACGGACCTTGGGGGAGTTTTTTTCGCGCCGATCGGGTTGCTTTTTCTTCTTCCCCTCCCCCCACCTCAACGTTCTCAGGATTCTCCGCCGCGGCCTTCCTTGTAGGGTGCGCGCGCAGCCGCTCCTGTCATGTGACGGGGCGAGCCAATGGAGTACTGCGCCGCGCGGCCACCCGGGAAGTGTAGTCCTGGGCTTTTGCGAGAACGGGGCCAGCCGGCGCGTGGAGACTCCACTTCCCGTCGGGCCCCGCGCGCGCTCGCCGCCGGAGCCAAGCCAGGCGGGGTCGCGCAGCCTGCGGGGAGCTGCAGTCCTCGGCGCGGTGGGATGACGTAAGGGGAGCGCGACACGGAGGCGCATTGCATGGGGAGACCTCATGGCACCGGGGCAGGTAAGTGGGGCCGGGGAGAGGGAGGAGCTCCCAGCATGCACCGGGCTGGGTCAACCCCACCGCATTCTGGGAGCTCCCCGGCGTGGCGGGACCCGGCCCGGTGCATTCTGGGAGCTCCCGGCGTGGCGGGACCCGGCCCGGTGCATTCTGGGAGCTCCCCGAGTTGGCGGGACCCGGCCCGGTGCATTCTGGGAGCTCCCCGGCTTGTCGGGACCCGGCCCGGTGCATTCTGGGAGCTCCCCGGCTTGTCGGGACCCGGCCCGGTGCATTTTGGGGGCTCCCCGGCGTGGCGGGACCCGGCCCGGTGCATTCTGGGGGCTCCCCGGCGTGGCGGGACCCGGCCCGGTGCATTTTGGGGGCTCCCCGGCGTGGCGGGACCCGGCCCGGTGCATTCTGGGGGCTCCCCGGCGTGGCGGGACCCGGCCCGGTGCATTCTGGGAGCTCCCCGGCGTGGCGGGACCCGGCCCGGTGCATTCTGGGAGCTCCCCGGCGTGGCGGGACCCGGCCCGGTGCATTCTGGGAGCTCCCCGGCGTGGCGGGACCCGGCCCGGTGCATTCTGGGAGCTCCCCGGCGTGGCGGGACCCGGCCCGGTGCATTCTGGGAGCTCCCCGGCGTGGCGGGACCCGGCCCGGTGCATTCTGGGAGCTCCCCGGCGTGGCGGGACCCGGCCCGGTGCATTCTGGGAGCTCCCCGGCGTGGCGGGACCCGGCCCGGTGCATTCTGGGAGCTCCCCGGCGTGGCGGGACCCGGCCCGGTGCATTCTGGGAGCTCCCGGCCTGGCGGGACCCGGCCCGGTGCATTCTGGGGGCTCCCCGGCGTGGCGGGACCCGGCCCGGTGCATTCTGGGAGCTCCCGGCTTGGCGGGACCCGGCCCGGTGCATTCTGGGAGCTCCCCGGCGTGGCGGGACCCGGCCCGGTGCATTCTGGGAGCTCCCCGAGTTGGCGGGACCCGGCCCGGTGCATTCTGGGAGCTCCCGGCGTGGCGGGACCCGGCCCGGTGCATTCTGGGGGCTCCCCGAGTTGGCGGGACCCGGCCCGGTGCATTCTGGGGGCTCCCCGGCGTGGCGGGACCCGGCCCGGTGCATTCTGGGGGCTCCCCGGCGTGGCGGGACCCGGCCCGGTGCATTCTGGGGGCTCCCCGGCGTGGCGGGACCCGGCCCGGTGCATTCTGGGAGCTCCCGGCGTGGCGGGACCCGGCCCGGTGCATTCTGGGAGCTCCCGGCGTGGCGGGACCCGGCCCGGTGCATTCTGGGGGCTCCCCGGCGTGGCGGGACCCGGCCCGGTGCATTCTGGGGGCTCCCCGGCGTGGCGGGACCCGGCCCGGTGCATTCTGGGGGCTCCCCGGCGTGGCGGGACCCGGCCCGGTGCATTCTGGGGGCTCCCCGGCGTGGCGGGACCCGGCCCGGTGCATTCTGGGAGCTCCCGGCGTGGCGGGACCCGGCCCGGTGCATTCTGGGGGCTCCCCGAGTTGGCGGGACCCGGCCCGGTGCATTCTGGGGGCTCCCCGGCGTGGCGGGACCCGGCCCGGTGCATTCTGGGGGCTCCCCGGCGTGGCGGGACCCGGCCCGGTGCATTCTGGGGGCTCCCCGCCTTGGCGGGACCCGGCCCGGTGCATTCTGGGGGCTCCCCGGCTTGGCGGGACCCGGCCCGGTGCATTCTGGGAGCTCCCGGCGTGGCGGGACCCGGCCCGGTGCATTCTGGGGGCTCCCCGGCGTGGCGGGACCCGGCCCGGTGCATTCTGGGGGCTCCCCGGCGTGGCGGGACCCGGCCCGGTGCATTCTGGGGGCTCCCCGGCGTGGCGGGACCCGGCCCGGTGCATTCTGGGGGCTCCCCGGCGTGGCGGGACCCGGCCCGGTGCATTCTGGGGGCTCCCCGGCGTGGCGGGACCCGGCCCGGTGCATTCTGGGGGCTCCCCGGCGTGGCGGGACCCGGCCCGGTGCATTCTGGGGGCTCCCCGGCGTGGCGGGACCCGGCCCGGTGCATTCTGGGGGCTCCCCGGCGTGGCGGGACCCGGCCCGGTGCATTCTGGGAGCTCCCGGCGTGGCGGGACCCGGCCCGGTGCATTCTGGGAGCTCCCGGCGTGGCGGGACCCGGCCCGGTGCATTCTGGGGGCTCCCCGGCGTGGCGGGACCCGGCCCGGTGCATTCTGGGGGCTCCCCGGCGTGGCGGGACCCGGCCCGGTGCATTCTGGGGGCTCCCCGGCGTGGCGGGACCCGGCCCGGTGCATTCTGGGGGCTCCCCGGCGTGGCGGGACCCGGCCCGGTGCATTCTGGGAGCTCCCGGCGTGGCGGGACCCGGCCCGGTGCATTCTGGGGGCTCCCCGAGTTGGCGGGACCCGGCCCGGTGCATTCTGGGGGCTCCCCGGCGTGGCGGGACCCGGCCCGGTGCATTCTGGGGGCTCCCCGGCGTGGCGGGACCCGGCCCGGTGCATTCTGGGGGCTCCCCGCCTTGGCGGGACCCGGCCCGGTGCATTCTGGGGGCTCCCCGGCTTGGCGGGACCCGGCCCGGTGCATTCTGGGAGCTCCCGGCGTGGCGGGACCCGGCCCGGTGCATTCTGGGGGCTCCCCGGCGTGGCGGGACCCGGCCCGGTGCATTCTGGGGGCTCCCCGGCGTGGCGGGACCCGGCCCGGTGCATTCTGGGGGCTCCCCGGCGTGGCGGGACCCGGCCCGGTGCATTCTGGGGGCTCCCCGGCGTGGCGGGACCCGGCCCGGTGCATTCTGGGGGCTCCCCGGCGTGGCGGGACCCGGCCCGGTGCATTCTGGGGGCTCCCCGGCGTGGCGGGACCCGGCCCGGTGCATTCTGGGGGCTCCCCGGCGTGGCGGGACCCGGCCCGGTGCATTCTGGGGGCTCCCCGGCGTGGCGGGACCCGGCCCGGTGCATTCTGGGAGCTCCCGGCTTGGCGGGACCCGGCCCGGTGCATTCTGGGAGCTCCCCGGCGTGGCGGGACCCGGCCCGGTGCATTCTGGGAGCTCCCCGAGTTGGCGGGACCCGGCCCGGTGCATTCTGGGAGCTCCCGGCGTGGCGGGACCCGGCCCGGTGCATTCTGGGGGCTCCCCGGCGTGGCGGGACCCGGCCCGGTGCATTCTGGGGGCTCCCCGGCGTGGCGGGACCCGGCCCGGTGCATTCTGGGGGCTCCCCGGCGTGGCGGGACCCGGCCCGGTGCATTCTGGGGGCTCCCCGGCGTGGCGGGACCCGGCCCGGTGCATTCTGGGGGCTCCCCGGCGTGGCGGGACCCGGCCCGGTGCATTCTGGGGGCTCCCCGGCGTGGCGGGACCCGGCCCGGTGCATTCTGGGGGCTCCCCGGCGTGGCGGGACCCGGCCCGGTGCATTCTGGGGGCTCCCCGGCGTGGCGGGACCCGGCCCGGTGCATTCTGGGGGCTCCCCGAGTTGGCGGGACCCGGCCCGGTGCATTCTGGGAGCTCCCCGAGTTGGCGGGACCCGGCCCGGTGCATTCTGGGAGCTCCCCGAGTTGGCGGGACCCGGCCCGGTGCATTCTGGGGGCTCCCCGAGTTGGCGGGACCCGGCCCGGTGCATTCTGGGGGCTCCCCGGCGTCGCGGGACCCGGCCCGGTGCATTCTGGGGGCTCCCCGGCGTGGCGGGACCCGGCCCGGTGCATTCTGGGGGCTCCCCGGCGTGGCGGGACCCGGCCCGGTGCATTCTGGGGGCTCCCCGGCGTGGCGGGACCCGGCCTGGTGCATTCTGGGGGCTCCCCGGCGTGGCGGGACCCGGCCCGGTGCATTCTGGGGGCTCCCCGGCGTGGCGGGACCCGGCCCGGTGCATTCTGGGGGCTCCCCGGCGTGGCGGGACCCGGCCCGGTGCATTCTGGGGGCTCCCCGGCGTGGCGGGACCCGGCCCGGTGCATTCTGGGGGCTCCCCGGCGTGGCGGGACCCGGCCCGGTGCATTCTGGGGGCTCCCGGCGTGGCGGGACCCGGTCCGGTGCATTCTGGGGGCTCCCGGCGTGGCGGGACCCGGCCCGGTGCATTTTGGGAGCTCCCCGGCGTGGCGGGACCCGGCCCGGTGCATTCTGGGAGCTCCCTGAGTTGGCATGACCCGGCCCCCAGTGTATTCTGGGAGATGCTCCCCCAGTGCTTGTCCCTCCAACCTTATCTCTTCTCCCGCCGACAGATGGACATCCAGCGTGCCCTGGAGCTGCTGCACATGACTGTCTTCTCCCAGAGCGTCTCGCCCTGCGGCAAGTACCTGGCTGCTGGCAACAACTATGGGGAGATCGCTGTGTTCAGGTAACCCCCGTCCCCATCGCTCCCAGTCCCTGGGGCTCCTCCCGCCCACTCACCCCTCTGCTCCCCTGCAGTCTCTCGGCGGCGCTGAGCTCCGAAGCCAAGGAGGAGAGCAAGAAGCCGGTGGTGTCCTTCACAGGTGGGTGCCTCTTGGGGACAAGGGAGTGAGGAACGACGCGGGGGATTCCCAGCATGCATTGGGGCCTCTCATGTCAAGCTGGGAAGATCCCAGGGAATTTCCCTGTGTTGCCAAGCCAGGGAGGTCCCAAGATGCATTGCACCAAGCTGAGTAGCTCCCAGGATGCACTGCAGTTAGTCAGGCCCGAGAGCTCCCATTGGGCATCTGGGGACCCCCCCCAAGATGCCCAGCCTTGATGCCTGCGTTGCTCTTGTCCACAGCCCACGATGGCCCGGTCTACGCCATGGTCTCCACCGAGCGGCAGCTGCTGAGCGCCGGCAATGGCGAGGTCAAGGCCTGGAACTGGAGTGACATTGTCAAGAAGGTGAGATGTGCCGCTGCCCTTTCCTCCCGGGGCTCCTGGGTCCCTCCCCACGCTGCCCCTCCCTCCCCAGGCTTCTGGGTCCCTCTTGACTCCATCTTTCCCCATCTCTCCCTTGCAGGGGTGCAAGGAGGCCTGGAGCCGCAGACCCCCTTACAGGTGAGACCCCACCTCCCCCATGTCCCCTGCTCCCTTTGCTGTCACGCTCCCCCTTTCTCTCCTGCGCCAGGAGCAGCCTGGAGGTGCCTGAGATAAACAGCCTGCAGCTGAACCCCAAGGTGAGCTGTGGTGCATTGTGGAAAGGGGGGTGTTTCTCAGTCCCCCAGACACCTCTCACCTGCTGTCTCTGCCCTTCCCCTGCAGGATAACAGCCTCCTTCTGGCGGGGGGCGACTGCTCTGTGCACGCCATGGATCTGGAGTCCGGCACCTTCACTGTGAGTGGAGGGATAGGGGGCGCTTCAGGGCCAGCTGGGGACTGCGGGGGTTGTGTGTGGGGGCGTGTAGTGGCATGGGGAATGGACAGGAATATGTTGAAACAGGCTGTGTGCCTGTCTGCATGTCCATCTGTACCTGTCCGCTCCCGTCTGTCTCTATCCATAACTGTATCTGTCTCTGTCCCCGTCCCTACCCTCATCCGTCTGTCCCTGCTCACTTCTGTATGCCCGTCTGCATGTCCCTCTATCCCTGTCTGCTCCCGTCTGTCTGTCTCCATTCATAGCCCTATCTGTCTATCTGTCCCCATCCCTACCCTCATCCATCTGTGTGTCTGGCCTTGTCCACCCCATCTGTCTGTCTGGCCCCATTTGCCTCGTCTGTCTGTCCATCCATCTATCCAGCCCCTTCCACCCACTTGTCGTCTGTGTCTCCCCAGCACGAGTTCCGGGGGCACAATGACTACGTGCACTGCCTGGCGCTGCGGGACCAGTACCAGGAGTGCCTGTCGGGCAGCGAGGACGGCACCGTGCGCATGTGGGGTGAGGCGCTGGGGAGCCCCCTTGGCATGGGGAGTGGGTAGCTGGGAGCTGGGTCCCTCTCCATGTGCTGGGGGGGGTGTCCATGTGCCCCTGCTACAGGCTGCGGGTTATGCTGGCCTGTCCAGCTGCTGTCTCTCTGCTGGGGGCAGGGAATGACTGAGGGGGGGAGGTGAAGGGGACCCCACCCCCTCACTCTGAGTCTCTGTGCTGCAGATCTACGCACCGGGGCACAGGTCCAGGTCATTGAAGTGCACAAATACGAGGTAAAAATAGCCCCTCCCCCACCAGTTCTAACCACTAGTCCCCACTCCCCTCCCCAGAACCCAGGAGTCCTGCTTCCCAGCCCCCAACGGTCCCTCCTTCCCCTCCCCCAGGAATGCAGCCGCCCCCAGAACGGGAAGTGGATCCGTTGCCTGGCTACAGACTGTGATTGGATGGTGAGTTCCCAGCAGGGGGCGCTGGAGGCTCTGGGTTGGGAGCTTCCCCTGCTGCCCCTGGGGCAGTAAAGATACCAGCCCCCAGGTGTGGGGCTAGGGATCTCCCTGAATGCACGGTGCCGCGTGGTGCCCAGTCGGGGGGCTGAGGAGGAACCTGGTGGGGAGTTTCCGGGACACGCTGTGCCTGGCCCAGGGGCTCTCAGGACGCATGGCGCCCAGCCGGGGTGCTCCTGCCCCACAGGAATGCTCCTGGCACGCACGGCGCCCAGCCGGGGTGCTCCTGCCCCACAGGAACGCTCCTGGCACGCACGGTGCCCAGCCAGTGGCGGGTTACGGGATGCCCAGCGCCAGCCCGGGGGGGGGGGTCCCAGGATGCACTGGTCTGGTCGCTGTCCTCTCTCCCAGCTGGCCTGGGAAGCAGAGGCTCATGGGATGCCTCCCTCCTCCTGTGAGCAGAGCAGGGCCGTGGTGTCTGACCCCATCTCTCCCTCAGGTGTGCGGGGGGGGCCCGGCACTCACCCTCTGGCACCTGCGCTCCGTGACCCCCACCACGGTCTTTCCCCTGCCCCACTGCCAGCAGCACGTCATGTTCTACCAGGACCTGGTGAGTGGCCCCGCTAGGGGTGTGACGTCTCCGAGTAACCTCGCGGGGTCTTATAGCAACAGAGACGCAGCCGTGTCAGTCTGGTCTGGGGCTGTGCAGCACTTTAAGGGCTAACAAGATGGTTTATTAGGGGAGGAGCTTTCCTGGGCCAGACCCACTTCCTCAGATCGAACTGTGGAAGAAAAGTGGCACAACCACATATCCCAAAGGGTACAATCCAAAAAGCGGACGCCTGTAAAACAGACCAGTCAGACTTTAGAGCAGAGGGTGGGTGAGGGGGAGGTTAGTGTCTAGGAGATAATGATGTTGGGTGATAATTGGGGAAGATAGCTCCCCCCTCACCGCCCAAATCGGATTTGTCTTTGATGTGTTCACTTTGGTTTGTTTGCTTGTACCTTTTGGCTATGTGGTCGTGCCGATGTTCTTCCACAGTTTGATCTGAGGAGGTGGGTCTGGCCCAGGGTCTGGTCTCATGGGTTCTTGTCGCTGAGGCGCCAGTTTGACCGTCCCCGGCAGCCCATGCGCTCCAGCCCCACTCTTGAGGAGCCCCCTGCCTCCGCGCCGCTGCCTCAGGATCGGGGCAGCCACGTGGGTGCCTGGCGGGAGCTGGTCCGCGAGGGGAGCCAGTTTAAAGCCAGCCCCCCTCGTGGGCCGGCTGCCTGTCGCCCTGCGCGGCTGCCTCCGATGCACTGCAGGGTGGCAGCAGCCCCTGGGTGGGAGTGGGGTGGAGGCCTTGCTCCTGAACCCAGCGCGAGCCAGGCTGCCTGCCCGCCCGGCTCCTAATACCCTGGAAATGCAGGGCTGCAGCGGGGGTAGGTCCCAGGATCTAGGCTGCTGGCCAGCCTGCTGAAATATGTCCTGGCAAGCCGGGGAAATGCGTGTGGTCTGTCGCCTGAACCTGTCCGCTTTCGCTTCTCGGTGACTCGGTTCGTTGCCTCCACGATTACATCCCTAGCCCCTCCCAGCCCTGCACCCCTTGGCCCGGGCGTCCTCCTCCCTCCCCTCTGGCTCGCTGGCCTGGGGAACTCTCCTTACCTCTCTTCTCTCACCTTCGTTCAGCTCTCGTTCTCGTTCTCTTCCGCTCGTTATTTCACCTGTTCCTTGTCCCTGTGCTTGGCTCGTTGGGTCTGTTCTCGTTCTGCGAGCCTCTTCCTCTTTCCTTTCCTCGGGCTCTTCCTTTGCTCTGTTCCCTGCGTCTCCCTTTGTTCCTTCTCTCTACGGGTTCCTTTGTTCTGCCTTTTCCCTTTTCCCTTCTTTCATTCTGATGCTTTTGTTCTCTCACTTCTCGCTCCTTTTGTTGTTCTCTCTCTCGTTTCTCTGTGTGCTCTCCTCTTCTTTCCTTCTCTCTCTGGCCCCGGCCTTCGTTTGCCTGGTCGGTCTGCCGGTCTCTGTTCCTCGCTGCTTCTCTTCTTGTTTGTTCTGGTCCCCGTTCCGTTTGTAATGCCGGCGCCAGTCGGTCAGGCCCTGGGCTCTGCTGTCTCCTGTTCCCCCTTCTCCCAGCGTGTCCCGGGCCCCTGTACGCCGCTCCGCTCGCTCTCCCCACGTCTCTGGCTAACCCCCGCCCCGCTCTCCTCCAGATCCTCTCGGCAGGGCACAGCCCGGCCATCAACCACCTGCAGATCAGCGGGGAGCTCCGGGCTCAGATCCCCTGCACGCCCCGCTCCGTCCACTCGCTCTGCGTCAACCAGCGCTCCCCCGAGCACAAGGTAGCGGGCTGCTCACTTGAAGGGGGGGGGCGCATGGCTCGGGGGAGGGGTGCAGAATGAAGTGGGGCCCGTGGCTCAGGGGCTGGGATTGGAGGGGGGAAGGTACTTAATGGGGGGTTGCTCTGACCCCCTTTTCGCTCTGACCCCCAGGTGCTAACGGCGGCCGGGAGCAGCCACAAAGTCGACGTCTTCACCAACTTCAGCTACCGGGCCTTCTCCCTCTGCTTCGCGTAGCGCCCCGCAGCCTGGAGCCCCGCTCCCTGTCCCCGGAGCCCCCATCCACCCGCCTCCGGTGCCCCCCTCTCCGGAGCCCCCCATCCACCCGCCTCCAGTGCCCCGCTCTCCGGAGCCCCCCATCCACCCACCTCTGGTGCCCTGCTCTCCGGAGCCCCCCATCCACCCGCCTCCGGTGCCCCTCTCTCCAGAGCCCCTCATCCACCCGCCTCCGGTGCCCCACTCTCCAGAGCCCCTCATCCACCTGCCTCCGGTGCCCCTCTCTCCAGAGCCCCTCATCCACCGGTCCCAACCCCCTTCCTGCTCCCTTTGCAGTTTCTCTTCTGGTTTTCTAATAAAACACGGGTGCCCCCCAGCCTCTCGTCTCCAGTCCCTGGGGGTTGGGCTGGGAGATGCATTGAGTGGGGGGGTGGCGCCCCCAGCTCTGGGGTGCTAGGTTTGCTAACTCCAAGGCAGATGCAGCCTTGTTACCCAGAGTCCCGGGTCCTGTCCCGCCGGCCTCCCCCTGGCCCAGGTCTCATCTGCCGGGGAGCGAACCCCAACTGGCTCCGGAACCCAGCAGTGACACCCGGCGGCTCAGCCCCTGCCCGCCTGAGCCCAGCACCTGGGCCAGGCACCGGGCCAGGCTGGGCGGAGCAGGGATGGGCCTGGGCTGCGTGGGCCTGGCCTGAGGAGCTGCCCGGGTCCCCCCTTTGCCTCACTGCGGCCTGGGCCCCGGAGGGGGGCAGGGCCGCGCCAGCCCGGACCCCCCTCGTGGATCAGTGAGGTGACCCCCTAGTTCTGCAATGAGCGAGTTTGTCCCTGGGTTACACTCCCCGCTGGCGTTACCGTGGGGCAGGCTCCCTGCCCGGGGAGGGGCCCACGTGGCTGCCAGGGGGCTGGGCCACCGGGCCGGGAGCCAATGTGCCAGCCCTGGGTGGGCGCTGTGACGCAGGGACGGGGAGCCGACGTGGGTGTCTCTGAGTCTGGGCAGGGCGATGAATTGGGACTGGGGGGGGGGGGGGGGGGGGGGGTCAGAGAAGAGCCAGGGCAGCGAGAGGCACCAAGCTGCCGGGCGTACCCAGGAGCCGGCTCAGGGGGCTGAACCTTCCCCCTCTCCCCCCTCCAGGCTCCAGCCCGGGGCAACATTCCAGGCCGGGCTGGGCAGGGGCGCCCCTGCCAGCTGACTCCATGCCCGCCCGCCTGGTGGCTGGGGCTGGGCCGGCCTGCTGGGAGCCCGCGAGGGGAGGGGCGCTTGCGGGGGCAGCGGACCCAGGAGACGCTGCAGGAGACGCTGGCGGGAGGTTCTGGAACGGGCGCGAGTGGGGACCTGGGCAGCCAGTCCTCCGCCCAAGTGGCAGCTCCAGCCCCCCTGCTCCCCACCCCCCTCCCAGGGCCGCGGGGAGCCCAGGAGTCCTGCTCCCAACCGGCGCTGCCCCCCGGCCCGCAGCCCCACTCTTGCCAAGTCGCCATGTGCAGGGCCGGCCGGGGGGGATGGGGCCAAGCCCCCACCCCTGGAAAGTGAAAAGGGGCCCAGAGCCGGGACTCCTGGGTTCTCTCCCCAGGGCAGTGGTGTCTAGTGGTTAGAATGGAGATAGGGGGTGCTGAGAGCCAGGACTCCTGGGTTCGCTCCCCAGGGCAGTGGTGTCTAGTGGTTAGAAGGGAGGTAGGGGGTGCTGGGAGCCAGGACTCCTGGGGTCTCTCCCCAGGGCAGTGGTGTCTAGTGGTTAGAAGGGAGGTAGGGGGTGCTGGGAGCCAGGACTCCTGGGGTCTCTCCCCAGGGCAGTGGTGTCTAGTGGTTAGAATGGAGGTAGGGGGTGCTGGGAGCCAGGACTCCTGGGGTCTCTCCCCAGGGCAGTGGTGTCTAGTGGTTAGAATGGAGGTAGGGGGTGCTGGGAGCCAGGCCTCCTGGGGTCTCTCCCCAGGGCAGTGGTGTCTAGTGGTTAGAATGGAGGTAGGGGGTGCTGGGAGCCAGGCCTCCTGGGGTCTCTCCCCAGGGCAGTGGTGTCTAGTGGTTAGAATGGAGGTAGGGGGTGCTGGGAGCCAGGCCTCCTGGGGTCTCTCCCCAGGGCAGTGGTGTCTAGTGGTTAGAAGGGGGTCATGGGTTCTCTCCGCAGATGGAGGAGGGGCCTGGGAGCCGGGACTCCTGGGTTCCAGTCCCAAGGGGCCGGTGTGAGTGGATCCCGCCGGGTAACCCGCCTGCCAAGCAGCCGCCAATCCCAGACCCTGCATTTGTGTTTCTATGAAAGCGTTTTACTAGCCAAAGCTCCTGCTTTCCCAGCAGTCCCTGGGCGTCGCCCAGCCCCCTGGTGCTGGGGAGGAGCGGGGGGGGGTGACCCACAGGAAATCAAGGGCTGCACACCGGTGAGAGGCAAGACGCCCCTCCGTGCTGTGGGCCCTGGCTGAGGAGAAACTCCCCGTCCCTGGGGTGGGGCGAGGGGGCTGGAGTCCCCGGCTTGCCCATGTGGGGCAGCCCCCCCTCAGGCCGCCCACTGCTGGATTTCCACGTCCAAGCCCAGGCAGGAGCCCAGGCGTCGCTGCTGGGCGAAGGAGACGCTGGCGGCGCCCGAGCCCGGCTGCTTCTCCGCCTTCAGCTGCGGGAGCTTGGCCAAGTCCTGCTGATGCTCCTCCCGGAAGGCCTGGAGCTCCCGCGCCCGCTGGAGGAAGGGCTCCGGGCCCTGGGGCTGGGCCGGGAGGAAGGGCTCCGGGCCCTGGGGCTGGGCCGGGCCGGAGCTCAGTCCGAGGTACAGCTCCGGGCTGCACCGCATCAGCCGCACCTCCCGCCACAGCGCCTCCAGCCCCACGGCCCACAGGGCGCGCTCCGCCTCCGCCCCACGCCACTCCAGGAAGTTCAGGGCCGGCAGGAAGTAGCTGGGCAGCTGCCGCGTCTCCAGGCAGAACTCCAGCACCTTCAGCAGGGTCCCCACAGCGCCCGGCACCGTGGCCCAGGCCTGGGGCTCCGGGTGCAGGTCCGACGCCCAGAACAGCAGCATCTGCCAGGGCAAGAGACCCTCAGCTCTTCCGCCCCAGGGCCAGGGTGCTGCATGGCCGGGGGGTGCCAGCTCCAGGCGTGCTCCCCCCGAGATACCCCGAGGGCAGGGACTCAGCTCCTCCGCCGGCACCCCCCGCGCTGCTGCGCCGAAGTGGAGGGGGGGAGGGCGGGTTTGGGCACCCCCGGGGAACCCGCCTCTCCAACTCCTCTGGGCTCGGCCCGGGGATCCCCTCCTTCCTCGGAGCACAGCCTGGTGGGTGCCCGGGGGGGGGGCTCCCCACTGACCCCCTCACTGGCCAGGCCTGGCGGAGAGTGGGGGACTGTGTCCCGAAGGGGGAGAACCCAGAGCGAAACTCTGGGAAGAAGCATGTGGGGAGAACCAGAATACCCCACCCTCTGCCCGAGGAGAGAGCCCCGGAGTCCAGGGTCCCAGCTACACCTGCTCTAACCACTAGCCACCCCGCCCCTCCCCGAGTGGGGATAAAACCCGGCTCCCTCCGCTGCTGCTCTAACCACTAGCCACCCTGCCCCTCCCCCAGCGGGGATAAAGCCCGGCTCCCCCTCCGCTGCTGCTCTAACCACTAGCCACCCCGCCCCTCCCCGAGCGGGGATAAAACCTGGCTCCCTCCGCTGCTGCTCTAACCACTAGCCACCCTGCCCCTCCCCCAGCGGGGATAAAACCCGGCTCCCCCTCCGCTGCTGCTCTAACCACTAGCCACCCCGCCCCTCCCCGAGCGGGGATAAAACCTGGCTCCCTCCGCTGCTGCTCTAACCACTAGCCACCCTGCCCCTCCCCGAGCGGGGATAAAACCCGGCTCCCCCTCCGCCGCTGCTCTAACCACTAGCCACCCTGACCCTCCCCCAGCGGGGATAAAACCCGGCTCCCCCTCCGCCCCCTGCTCTAACCACTAGCCACCCCGCCCCTCCCCCAGCGGGGATAAAACCCGGCTCCCCCTCCGCCGCTGCTCTAACCACTAGCCACCCCCGCCCCTCCCCCAGCGGGGATAAAACCCGGCTCCCCCTCCGCCGCTGCTCTAACCACTAGCCACCCCGCCCCTCCCCGAGCGGGGATAAAACCCGGCTCCCTCCGCTGCTGCTCTAACCACTAGCCACCCTGCCCCTCCCCCAGCGGGGATAAAACCCGGCTCCCTCCACTGCTGCTCTAACCACTAGCCACCCCGCCCCTCTCCCAGCGGGGATAAAACCCGGCTCCCCCTGCGCTGCTGCTCTAACCACTAGCCACCCCGACCCTCGCCGCTGCTCTAACCACTAGCCACCCCGACCCTCGCCACTGCTCTAACCACTAGCTCTTTCTCCCCTGGTGCCCGCGGCTGCTCCTCTCACCCGCTCCCCCGCCCCTCCCGTCACCTTCAGGCGATAGGGGGTCAGCACTTCGCCGTAGCGCGGCCCCCCACTGCTCCAGGGCCACCTGCTTCAGCAGCTGCAGCGCCTCCCGCCGGCGCCCCCCGTCCGCGTCCAGGTCCCGCAGCAGCCGGGTCTCCGCCTGGGAGAAGTTGAGCCTGGGGGGGGGGGGAGAATGGGGCTGAACCGGCGGGGGGGGGGGCAGACAGACCCCACCCAGCCCAGCCCTACAATGGGGGAGTGTCCCAGCGCCCCCTGTGGGGGGAGGGGCCCCGCTCCGGGTGTGTCCCAGCGCCCCCTGTGGGGGGAGGGGCCCCGCTCCGGCTGTGTCCCAGCGCCCCCTGTGGGGGGGAGGGGCCCCGCTCCGGGTGTGTCCCAGCGCCCCCTGTGGGGGGAGGGGCCCCGCTCCGGGTGTGTCCCAGCGCCCCCTGCCGGGGGGGAGGAGCCCCGCTCCGGGTGTGTCCCAGCGCCCCCTGTGGGGGGAGGGGGCCCGCTCCGGGTGTGTCCCAGCGCCCCCTGTGGGGGGGAGGGGCCCCGCTCCGGGTGTGTCCCAGCGCCCCCTGCCGGGGGGAGGAGCCCCGCTCCGGGTGTGTGTCCCAGCGCCCCCTGCCGGGGGGGAGGAGCCCCGCTCCGGGTGTGTCCCAGCGCCCCCTGCCGGGGGGAGGGGCCCCGCTCCGGGTGTGTCCCAGCGCCCCCTGCCGGGGGGGAGGGGCCCCGCTCCGGGTGTGTCCCAGCGCCCCCTGCCGGGGGGGAGGAGCCCCGCTCCGGGTGTGTCCCAGCGCCCCCTGCCGGGGGGGAGGAGCCCCGCTCCGGGTGTGTCCCAGCGCCCCCTGCCGGGGGGGAGGAGCCCCGCTCCGGGTGTGTCCCAGCGCCCCCTGTCGGTGGGGCGGGGCCCCCGCTCCGGGTGTGTCCCAGCGCCCCCTGCCGGGGGGGGGGGGAGGAGCCCCGCTCCGGGTGTGTCCCAGCGCCCCCCTGTGGGGGGAGGGGCCCCGCTCCGGGTGTGTCCCAGCGCCCCCTGCCGGGGGGAGGGGCCCCGCTCCGGGTGTGTCCCAGCGCCCCCCTGCCGGGGGGAGGGGCCCCTCTCCGGGTGTGTCCCAGCGCCCCCTGCCGGGGGGAGGGGCCCCCGCTCCGGGTGTGTCCCAGCGCCCCCTGTGGGGGGAGGGGCCCCGCTCCGGGTGTGTCCCAGCGCCCCCTGCTGGCGAGGCGGGGCCCCCGCTCCGGGTGTGTCCCAGCGCCCCCTGCCGGGGGGAGGGGCCCCGCTCCGGGTGTGTCCCAGCGCCCCCTGCCGGGGGGAGGGGCCCCCTCTCCGGGTGTGTCCCCAGCGCCCCCTGCCGGGGGGAGGGGCCCCGCTCCGGGTGTGTCCCAGCGCCCCCTGTGGGGGGAGGGGCCCCGCTCCGGGTGTGTCCCAGCGCCCCCTGCTGGCGAGGCGGGGCCCCGCTCCGGGTGTGTCCCTGCGCCCCCTGCTGGCGAGGCGGGGCCCCGCTCCGGGTGTGTCCCAGCGCCCCCTGCTGGCGAGGCGGGGCCCCGCTCCGGGTGTGTCCCAGCGCCCCCTGCTGGCGAGGCGGGGCCCCGCTCCGGGTGTGTCCCAGCGCCCCCTGCTGGCGAGGCGGGGCCCCGCTCCGGGTGTGTCCCAGCGCCCCCTGCTGGCCGAGGCGGGGCCCTGCCTGGCTCCAGTCCCGCTGGCCCCGATGCAATTCGCCTTGTTACCTCCAATACAGGTTCTTGGCCACCAGCTGGGCCCTGGTTTTGTAGGTTTCCATGATACCCCGGGGGGGGGTTCCCCGCACGGTGCCGCGCTCCCGGTCCCCCCAGGCCGACAGCCACCGCAGGTCCTGCCGCGGCCACTCCAGGGACATGTCCACCTTGTCCTGGATGGCGGGCACCAGCTCGATGGCCACGGCGCGGCCGCCCACCTCCAGGCGCAGCTGCACGGCGGGGGCGCTCGGCAAAGTCCCGCAGCCGGAGCCTGCCTGGAGCCAAGCAGACAGCGCCCGGGTCAGCGCCTTGCGGAGCCGCCTGCAGGCAGGGCAGGGGAGGGAGGGCCGAGCTCCTGGGACGCCCGGGCTCCCTCCCAGCTGGGGCAGTGGGGAGTAGTGGTGAGAGCCGGGGGAGAGCGGGAGCCAGGACTCCTGGGTTTGAGTTTTGAGTCTCTGTCTCAGGGTGCGACTGACTCCAGCTCCATGGATTGAACCCAGGGATCCCGACTCCATCGCCCCTAGCGCCGAGAAGTGCATTGGGGGAGAGACATTAAGGAACGGGCTCAAATTCTCAGCAAACAGCGCTGCCGGTGCCCCTCCCGCCCCACAGCCCCTGCCCCCAGCCCTGCCAGTGGCCCACACTCCCGCCCCCACATCCCCTGCCAGCCCCACCCTGCCGGTCCCCCTCACTCCTGCCCCACAGCCCCTGCCAGTGCCCCTCACTCCACCCCACATCCCCTGCCAGCCCCACCCTGCCGGTCCCCCTCACTCCTGCCCCACAGCCCCTGCCAGTGCCCCACACTCCCGCCCCACATCCCCTGCCAGCCCCACCCTGCGGTCCCCCTCACTCCTGCCCCACAGCCCCTGCCAGTGCCCCACACTCCCGCCCCACAGCCCCTGCCAGCCCCACCCTGCCGGTCCCCCTCACTCCTGCCCCACAGCCCCTGCCAGTGCCCCTCAACTCCCACCCCACAGCCCCTGCCAGCCCCATCCTGCCGGTCCCCCTCACTCCTGCCCCACAGCCCCTGCCAGTGCCCCACACTCCCGCCCCACAGCCCCTGCCAGCCCCACCCTGCCGGTCCCCCTCACTCCTGCCCCACAGCCCCTGCCAGTGCCCCTCACTCCCACCCCACAGCCCCTGCCAGCCCCATCCTGCCGGTCCCCCTCACTCCTGCCCCACAGCCCCTGCCAGTGCCCCTCACTCCCGCCCCACAGCCCCTGCCAGCCCCATCCTACCGGTCCCCCTCACTCCTGCCCCACAGCCCCTGCCAGTGCCCCTCACTCCCACCCCACAGCCCCTGCCAGCCCCATCCTGCCGGTCCCCCTCACTCCTGCCCCACAGCCCCTGCCAGTGCCCCTCACTCCCGCCCCACAGCCCCTGCCAGCCCCACCCTGCCCCCAGCCCTGCCGGTGCCCCCCAATCCCGTCGTTAGCCTGTGGCTACTCACTGATGCCGGCAGCCGGCTCTCTTCCCGCTGAAAGCGAAGGGAGAAAGGGGCGATTAGCGCCTGCAGCGCTGACAGCCAGACCCCAGCCAATGGCCCTGCAGCCCCACAGAGCCCCACAAACCCTGGCGACGGGACCGTGAGCTTTCGCAGGCTCAGCCTCCCATGGGGCCCGGCGGGGCGCTGCCTGTGGGTGGGGGGTGTCCGGTGTCTGTGGGCGCGGGGCTAACGCCGCGGCCGGCTGGCGGGTGCAGCGAGGGCTGGGACCAGCCCCGGCGGAGATACTGGCGCCCAGGCCTGCGCCCCGGCTCAGCCCCTGCCCGGACGGGGATGTTTTATCCCAGGGAGGGAACCCGTCCAGCCCGGGGGCGTGGTGGGGGGTCTCCGGAGGGGGGACGGCGGGGGGCAGTGGGGAGGAGGGACGTGGCGGCGGGGGGGTCTCCGGAGGGGGACGGCGGGGGGCAGAGGGGAGGAGGGACATGGCGGGCGGGGGGGGGTCTCTGGAGGGGGACGGCGGGGGGCAGAGGGGAGGAGGGACGTGGCGGGCGGGGGGGGTCTCTGGAGGGGGACGGCGGGGGGCAGAGGGGAGGAGGGACATGGCGGGCGGGGGGGGTCTCTGGAGGGGGACGGCGGGAGGCAGAGGGGAGGAGGGACGTGGCGGCGGGGGGGTCTCCGGAGGGGGACGGCGGGGGGCAGAGGGGAGGAGGGACATGGCGGGCGGGGGGGGTCTCTGGAGGGGGACGGCGGGGGGCAGAGGGGAGGAGGGACGTGGCGGCGGGGGGGGTCTCCGGAGGGGGACGGCGGGGGGGCAGAGGGGAGGAGGGACATGGCGGCGGGGGGGGGTCTCCGGAGGGGGACGGCGGGGGGGCAGAGGGGCGGGAGGGGGGGATGTGGCGGTGGGGGGGGTCTCTGGAGGGGGACGGCGGGGGGGGCAGAGGGGCGGGAGGAGGGACGTGGCGGGGGGGGTCTCCGGAGGGGGACGGCGGGGGGGGCAGAGGGGCGGGAGGAGGGACGTGGCGGGGGGGGTCTCCGGAGGGGGGACGGCGGGGGGGGCAGAGGGGCGGGAGGAGGGACGTGGCGGGGGGGTCTCCGGAGGGGGGACGGCGGGGGGGCAGAGGGGCGGGAGGAGGGACGTGGCGGGGGGGTCTCCGGAGGGGGACGGCGGGGGGCAGTGGGGAGGAGGGACGTGGTGGGGGGGGTCTCCGGAGGGGGACGGCGGGGGGCAGAGGGGGAGGAGGGACGTGGGTGGGGGGGTCTCCGCAGGGGACGGCGGGGGGCAGAGGGGAGGAGGGACGTGGCGGGGGGGTCTCCGGAGGGGGACGGCGGGGGGGGCAGAGGGGCGGGAGGAGGGACGTGGCGGGGGGGGTCTCCGGAGGGGGACGGCGGGGGGCAGTGGGGAGGAGGGACGTGGTGGGGGGGGGTCTCCGGAGGGGGACGGCGGGGGGCAGAGGGGAGGAGGGACGTGGCGGGGGGGGTCTCCGGAGGGGGACGGCGGGGGGGCAGTGGGGAGGAGGGACGTGGTGGGGGGGGGTCTCCGGAGGGGGACGGCGGGGGGCAGAGGGGAGGAGGGACGTGGTGGGGGGGGTCTCCGCAGGGGGACGGCGGGGGGCAGAGGGGGCGGGAGGGGGGGACGGACACTCACCCAGTGTCAGAGCTTTCGTCACAAAATTCATGGAGCTTCCGAGTGACCAGAAACGGGTCGATGCCGCCTCGCCACAGATCCCTCTGCAACGGGGGGATGAGACCTGGTCACACGCCTGAATCCCCACATGGAAAGAAACTGCGGGGCAGGAGTGAGGGGCTGGGCGGGCAGGGGCCGGGGGCGGGAGTGGGGGGCACCGGCAGGGCTGGGGGGCAGGGGCTGCGGGGCAGGAGTGGGGGGCACCGGCAGAGCTGGGGGGCAGAGCTGTGGGGCAGGAGTGGGGGGCACTGGCAGAGCTGGGGGGGCAGGTCTGTGGGGGTGGGAGTGGGGGCACCGGCAGGGCTGTGGGGTGGGAGTGGGGGGCACCGGCAGGGCTGGGCTGGCAGGGGCTGGGGGCAGGAGTGGGGGGGCACTGGCAGAGCTGGGGGACAGGGCTGTGGGGTTGGAGTGGGGGGCACCGGCAGAGCTGGGGGGCAGGGGCTGCGGGGTGGGGAGTGGGGGGGCACCGACAGGGCTGGGGGGACAGGGGCTGTGGGGTGGGAGTGAGGGGCACCGGCAGGGCTGGGGGGGCAGGGGCTGTGGGGCGGGAGTGGGGGGCACTGGCAGGGCTGGGGGGGCAGGGGCTGGGGGCGGGAGTGGGGGGGCACTGGCAGGGCTGGGGGGGGCAGGGGGGTGGGGGCGGGAGTGGGGGGGCACCGGCAAGGCTGGGGGGGCAGGGCTGCGGGGGTGGGAGTGGGGGGCACCGACAGGGCTGGGGGGGACAGGGGCTGTGGGGTGGGAAGTGGGGGGGCACCGGCAGGGCTGGGGGGGGCAGGGGCTGTGGGGCGGGAGTGGGGGGCACTGGCAGGGCTGGGGGGGCCGGGGCTGGGGGCGGGAGTGGGGGGCACTGGCAGGGCTGGGGGGGGCAGGGGGTGGGGGCGGGAGTGGGGGGCACCGGCAAGGCTGGGGGGGGCAGGGGCTGTGGGGCGGGAGTGTGGGGGGCACCGGCAGGGCTGGGGGGGCCGGGGCTGGGGGGCGGGAGTGGGGGGCACCGGCAGGGCTGGGGGGGCAGGGGCTGTGGGGCGGGAGTGGGGGGCACCGGCAGGGCTGGGGGGATGAGTCCATAGGATACACACTGATATGGGCTCACTCAACGTGCAGTGCCAGTCCAGAAAGCAGACAGACTGTTGGGCGTCACTAAGAAAGGGCCGGAGGAGAAGGCAGAGAATCTCTTATTGCCTCTCCAGAAACCCATGGGAGGCCCGTATCTTGAACCCTGCATTCAGATGTGGTCGCCTCATTTCAAAACTATCTCTTGGCACTGGAAAAGGTTCAGAAAAGGGCAATAAAAATGACGAGGGGTTTGGAACGGATCCCTTATGAGGAGAGATTAAAAGCCTGGGACTTGTCAGCTTGGAAAAGAGGAGATGAAGGGGGGATGTGATGACTGGTGTGGAGAAAGTGAATAGGAAAAAGTTATTTACATAGTCCCACAATATAAGAACTAGGGGTCACCAGATGAAATTAATGGGCAGCAGGTTTAAAACAAAGAAAAGGATTTTTTTCTTCACCGTGTGCACAGTCAACCTGTGGAACTCCTTGCCAGAGGATGTGGTGAAGACCAGGACTAACAGGGTTCAAAAAATTCATGGAGGTTAGGTCCTGTCATGTTACTGGATTTTGAGGGGAGCAGCCAGACCATTGCTGTGCCCATGGGGGGGGGGTGTTCACCCCAAAAGTTGGTACAAAGGGGGCCATGTGAGGTGTCAAACAAAAGCTTACTGTCTACTGGTTCTGTATCTGCTCCTCATATCTCTGTACAATGTCTGTGTGTGGAGTTAGGAACATGGACTCTGTATGGAGACTGGAAACGTCTCTGTCTGTGGCTGAGCAATGGGCGAGGAAGGCTCAGCCTATGGACGTGCTAATTAGCAAGGCTCCAGGGACAATAGGTCTCTTAAGTACCAGAGACCCACCTGGGAAGGAATCTAGGTGCCTGGTCAGAGACCATGTGACTGTCTCCAGCTTGGAAGAGCCAGGGGGTGATATAAACAGGCCACGTGGCCGACTCCATCGGGGTGCTCAGCTCAGCTCTTCATCCCAGAGGCAGCCGTGCAGGGATCAAAGAGCCGGAAATAACTGTGGACCCATCCTGGCATAGGATGTGCACCAAGGACTTTTAAGCCAGCAGCTGTAACATCTCTGCTAGAGCCTGCACCTAGAACTGGGGGATTCGGTGCATGTCATGTATTCTCTCCTTTGACAACCTCACTCTGGTGCTTTTCTTTCTTTTAGTAATAAACCTTTGGATTTTAGATGCTAAAGGACTGGCTCAGCGCGGGTAAGAGCCAGAGGGTAAATTGATCAGGACCTGTGGCTGGTTTCTTGGGACCGGAAGAACCCGTTCAGGGGAGGTGAGATGGGTTCTATAGCCCCCCACCTGTGTATGAGGCCTGGGGCTGTTTGGGGCACAGAGAGCGCTGGAGTGTCAGAGGGGTTTTGCTTGGGAGGCTTCAGGCAGGCAGCTGAAGCGCTCTGGGACTGGTTTGTGGCCTGTTCGGGGAGGTCTCTAGTCTGGGGCCGTAAGGAGCCCCGAGTTTGAGCAATTCGCCCTGAGCAGACGCCCTCAGCGGTGCCCAGACCCGCCCGGCACAGGCCCGTCGATGGCTGTTATCCAGGTGTCCCTAGTCTCTGTCTCTCTGGCAGGGGAGGGTGGCAGGGGAGGGATCCCTGGATGGTCCCCTGTGGTGTCCCGTCCCTCTGGGCACCTGGCCCTGGGCACTGTGGGCCGGCAGGACTCGGGGCTCACGGGCCGCGCTGGGGTTCGCTGACCTGCCGGCGGTTGATCTCGGCGATGTCTGCGTCGGTGAGCTCGGTCTCCAGGAACTTGCTGTCCAGGGTGTCCCTCAGCGTCACCGTGTTGTAATCCGCCAGCAGCTTGTTCTCCCAGCGGTACACGGGCACGCCGGGCCGCAGGCAGAGCCAGGAGGGCAGGAAGCGCAGCCGGGTGCGGGGCTGGCGGTACAGGCTGCCCAGGAGGAGCAGGGGGGTGCGGAACTGGATGGGCGCCAGGACGTCGTAGTCGCCGCGGCCGGACTCGGCCTGCACGTGGAGGTCCTGGGCCTGGCTGCCCACCAGCAGGGCCTCCCCGGTGAAGAGTCGCGGGTCGCAGTCATGCACCCGCGCCATGAGCCAGGCCACCAGGGCCTGCACCGCCCGGCTCTCCCGCTCCCGGCCGCGGTGCTCCCTCTGCTCGGGGTACACGCGGCGCCGCAGGAACCCCTCCAGGGCCAGCGCCCCGGCCCGCTCGCCTGGCCCCGGGGCCCCCCGCGGGCACTCGCCAGCCATGCCTGTGTGGCCCCGGGGGCCCAGACGCCTCCGGCCCGCGGCAAGCGCCTGCAGCCCCCGCTGCACAGGAAGCCAGACGCTTCCTCTCCAGGCCACTCCCTGCTGAGCTGGGCTGCAGGGCTGTGCAGGCGTGTGTGTGTGTGTGTGTGTGTGTCTGTGTGCGCGTGTGCGTGTGTGTGTGTGTGTCTGTGTGTGTGTGTCTCTGTGCGCGTGTGTATGCGTGTGTGTCTATCTCTGTCTGTGTGTGTGTGTGCGCGCGTCTGTCTGTGCGCGTGTGTGTGTATGCGTGTGTGTCTGTCTCTGTGTGTGTGTGTGTGTGTGTGTGTCTCTGTGTGTGTGTGTGTGTGCCTGTGTGTGTGTGTGTGTGCGTGTGTGGGTGTGTCTCTGTGTGTGTGTGTGTCTGTCTCTGTGTGTGTGCGCGCACGCGCGTGTGTGTGTGTCTGTCAGTGTGTGTCTCTGTGTCTCTGTGTGTGTGAGTCGGGGGAGTGGCGCGTTGTTTGCCAGAGCGACCTTCGGCCTGGGACACGCTGACAGTGACACACCCTGGCCGGTTTCTGGGTGGGGACTGCCAGCCCCCTGCCTCCCATGGCTGGAACACGGCAGGTCGCTCTGACGTCCCGCATCGCCCGCCTGTAGCTCGGTCCTCCAGGGGGTGCTGCCAGGGCCGGGCCTCTACGGCCTGTAACAGCCCAGCTGGGGCGCCGGGGGCTCTGATGGGGTGGACCAGCCCCCAGACACAGGCAGGGAGGGATCGTTGCCGGGAGCACACGACCCAGGCCGGTGCCGGGCAGAGGGGGCAGCCAACAGGCCAACCGGAGAAGATTCAAATCACACGTCACAGCGCAGGGCCCAGCCCCCCTCCTGGCCATGGGGTGGGCGCTGTCCCGGGGCCCAGCCCCTCTGTGCAGCTGTGGGGTGGGCGCTGTCCCGGGGCCTGGCCCCCCTGTGCGGCTGTGGGGCGGGTGCTGTCCCGGGGCCCGGCCCCCCCATGCGGCCGTGGGGCAGGCGCTGTCCTGGGGCCTGGCTCCCCTCCTGGCCGTGGGGTGGGCGCTGTCCTGGGGCCTGGCTCCCCTCCTGGCCGTGGGGTGGGCGCTGTCCTGGGGCCTGGCTCCCCTCCTGGCCGTGGGGTGGGCGCTGTCCCGGGGCCCGGCCCCCCTATGCGGCCGTGGGGCAGGCGCTGTCCTGGGGCCTGGCTCCCCTCCTGGCCGTGGGGTGGGCGCTGTCCCGGGGCCCGGTCCCCCTGTGCGGCCGTGGGGCGGGCGCTGTCCTGGGGCCTGGCTCCCCTCCTGGCCGTGGGGTGGGCGCTGTCCCGGGGCCCGGTCCCCCTGTGCGGCCGTGGGGCGGGCGCTGTCCCGGGGCCTGGCCCCCCCTGTGCGGCCGTGGGGCAGGCGCTGTCCCGGGGCCCGGCCCCCCTATGCGGCCGTGGGGCGGGTGCTGTCCCGGGGCCCGGTCCCCCTGTGCGGCCGTGGGGCAGGCGCTGTCCCGGGGCCTGGCTCCCCTCCTGGCCGTGGGGCGGGCGCTGTGCCGGGGCCGCTGGCGTGTCCCCAGTTCCCCGGCCCAGAGGCGAAGGACACGCCGGGGCGGCACTCGGGTTCTGTCTGTCCGAGGAGAGACCCGTACGGTCAGCGGGGGCCGGCGGTCCCCAGCCACCTCCCCGGAGACGGGCTCCGTCACCTCCCAGCGCCACGGCCCAAACTGCAGCCCGGTGCCGTGTGGAAGTCGAACGGCGCCAGGGGCTCTGGGCCAGGTCCCTGGGCGGCAGAGTCCCCCTCCCTGCAGGATGGTCGTGCTGAGACTCCCTTCACCAGCACCCCCTGTGCGGAGCATCTCCAGCGCACACGTCTCGCTTGCCACCGGCGGCCGCGGCGGGCGAGGCCGGGGAGCTGCATAGAGGGGCTGCGGAGCAGAGCTCAGAGCTGGACTTGGATGTGTTCAGAGCTCAGGGCACGGGCAGTCTGGCCGGTCCCACCCAGCCCCACAGCGCAGCAGAACCCCACGGAAGGCAGTTCGGGCTGCCGGCACGGGACACACGGGAGGGCGATCCCCGCGGGGGGCTACGGGGAAACCGGTAAAATGCTTCCAGCCATCGGCCGGGGGCTGACCAGTAGAAGAGGGGCCAGAACCCATCTGTGCCGGGATCCTGTGACCAGCGATGCCGAGGCAGCGCTGGGGACTCCCATGTGCCGGAAACACAGGCCACGCCGAGCATCAGAGCCGGCTGGGGGCACAGGAGAAAACTGGCCCCTGGGGGTCTGGCTCTGTTTACGGGGGCTGGAAAAATCAGCATCCTTCTCCCCGACTAATTCACACCCCTGGAGATGCCCGAGGGGCCGGTGCCTCCTGCTCTTCCTAGACAGGGTCTGCCTGGCAGCCATGTCTGACCCAGCACCGGGGCTAGGGGGCAAAGCCGTGTGGGGTCAGAGCCACGCCAGCCCCGGGGGAGCAGGGTGGAGTGTGACGTAGTGGGGCTGTGAGGCAGGGGGGAGTTTGGGGGTTCAAAGGGGGGTTGCACACAGGGGGGCTCAGTGCCCGGCCGTTACTGGTTCAATGTGACAAACGGGGGGGGGGGGGTTGTTGTTTCAGAGAACAGCCCAGAGCTGGAGCCGGGGTGTCTGGTACCCTGGTGCCCCCGACCCTGCTCAGAGGACACGGCCCATGCTGTGTCTGTGAGAAGCCGTAAACCGGCCGGTGGAGAATCGCGCCCGGCTGCGGAGGGGGGTGCAGGGTCAGGGGTCCCCAACACGGGGTCACACGGAGAACAGTGGCAAACGCACAAAGCCAGTGCCGGAAAAGGCTGCTGCCTCGGCCTCGGCTCCGCTTTTAGCCGGCGTGGCCCCGGAGACATGGGGTGCTCCCTGTGGGGGTGCTGCCCAGCACGGCGGGGGAAGGAGGCACCCGCGCTGCCAGGGCCTGGCCACAGAGAGACCCGGGAGGGGCTGAGGTAGGACGCAGCGGAACAGCGCGACTGTGATTCCGGGAGCTGAGGCCGCTTCCCGGCAGTGCCGCAGGGCATCTGAGCTGGGCACCGGCGGCGGCACAGGGCTGCTGAGGGGCCCTTCCCGGCTCTCATCCCAGATGGAGACGTACCCCCGAGGCAAGGGTGCTGTAGCCAGGGAACACAGCCCCAGCGGACAGGCAGCAGGGCTGGTCCGGGGCCAGGGTCGATGGCCTGTGGAGAAGGCTAAAGCCAGTCCCACCTCCCACCAGGCCAGTGCTCAAGGGAGCAACTTCCCAGACAAAGGGAGTGCCGCAAGGGGACAGCAGAGAGAAGAGGAGGAGCCGTCCCAGCCATTAGCCCCGCCCTTGGTAGCCCAACCAGAGGCAGCTCCCAGACGCCAGCCTGGACCTGACACTCCCAGACGGGGCCAGGTGTCGAGCGTCTTTGTCTGCAGGAGGCTGGGCCCAGGCCTACGCGTCAGCCCGGCGTGGCTGGAGGGGGGTGCTCCAGTGCTGGGCGTGGAGGGGCGAAGGACCCCCGGGCGGGCGGGATGTCGCTCCCTGCCATGAGGCCGGCACAGTGTCCCACGGGCAGCCCCTCATGTCTGGAAACCCTCCGGCAGGACGGTGCGGAGGCAGCGACCCGCGCGGCTCAGAGACCCGGCGCGTGCCCGTTCTCCCCACCCCGGGGCAGGCGCCGTGCTGTTCCCAGCCCCCCGTGCTGGGACCCAGACTCACATGGCCCCCGGCCACTAGACACAAGGCAAAGCCCTTTGAAAATGACGCAAGGCCAGAGGGCAGTCGCCCAAACCGCACGGCAAAGGCTTGGGCCCGGAACGCCTTCTCCAGAGCCCAGGGAGGGAGCAGAGCAGTGCAGCCAATCAGCGGCCTCGCCCGAGGGGGGCTCGGACCGGCCCCACACACAGGAGAACTAGAAGACTCGCCTGGTGTTGCCTGGGTCCTACAGAGCAGGCAGCTCCCCCCCCCCCCCCCCGGCTTCCTTCTGGGGAGTGTGGGGGGGTGACTTTCTCTCTCCCCACTTACCTGGGTGACGGGGGGGGGGGATCACGTGAGGATTCCCTGTTCGGTTCCCTCCCTCTGGGGCACCTGGCGCTGGCCGCTGTGGGCAGACGGGACTCTGGGCTGGACGGGCCTTTAGTCCGACCCAGTGTGGCCGCACTTATGTTCCTGTCTGCCGGCAGGCAAGACAGCCCCCCCCAGCCCCTCTGGCCACTCCCTTGGTGGGGGCAGCTGCAGTACAGCTCTCCCCTGTGCTCGCTGCCCCCAGTGGTGGCAGTGAGTATCACACCCCTCTTCTCTCCGCCCCCTCCCCTTCCCTGTTATGGAAGCCAGTCCCATTCCAGGCACATCCCGTTGTCCTGGCACAGCCAGACCCTGCCCTCGGTGTCTGTTAGGAGACGAGGAGGCTGCCTAGCACACTGGGTGGTCCTAGGTTTGGGACGAGTTCTTGAAGAAACAGACTCACAACCACACACACAAAGTTTCTAAAGCATATGGAAGGATGAGCCAACAGAGCCTCAGGAGAGGTTCAAAGCAGAACCAGGGGGTGCCCTTTGATGTCCTAATGACAGGGCCGGGCATCCCAGAGCCTTGTGGAATAGCTGACTGCCACCTGCCGGGGGAGAGTTTGTAGGGCCGGGGAAGGATCGTTGCTTTGCTAAGCGAGCTCACACAAACGGCTTTGTCCCAGCTCGCAGCAAGCAGGGAGAAATGCACAAACAGCTGTCAGGCTCTGCTGCCTTAACACAGGCGAGGCGAGGGGCTGAACTGGGACCCCGGGGAACTCGGAGCAAGAGCCGGTACGTCGGGGCAGACGGACGCCCGAGCAGCTACCTTATATCCAGCTCGCTGAAGAGGCTCGTGTCAAAAGAAAGTTTCAGGTGTTTGAGCTCTTCAAAGTGCTGCCGATGCTCCACCCGGAAGGCCTCGAGCTCCCGCGCCCGCTGGAGGAAGGGTTCCGGGCCCCGGGGCTGGGCCAGGCCGTAGCTCAGCCAGAGGTACTGCTCCGGGCTGCACCGCATCAGCCGCACCTCCCGCCACAGCGCCTCCAGCACCACGTCCCGCAGGGCGTTCTCCTTCTTCGTGCGGTGCCAGGCGAAGAAGTTCAGGGATGGCAGGAAGTAGCTGGGCAGCTGCCGCGTCTCCAGGCTGAACTCCAGCACCTTCAGCAGGGTCCCCAAAGCATCCAGACCCGTGGCCCAGGCCTGGGGCTCCGGGTAGAGGTAGGAAGCCCAAAAAAGAACCATCTGCAAAATACACATGCCACTCTAACCACTAGAGACTGCTACCCTCCCACAACAAGGGCTAGAAGAACCCAGGAGTCCTGGCTCCAGCCCCCTCTAACCACTAGACTCCACTCCCCTCCCGGAGCTGGGGAGAGAGCCCAGGAGCTCTGGCTCCCGGTTCCTTCCCTCTAATCTTCTAGCTCTTTCTCCCCGGTACCCTGGATGGTCGTATCGCCCATCCCCCAGCCCAGACTCCACGTCCGAGTCACCTTCAGGTGGTAGGAGGTCAGGACTTTGCCGTAGCGCGGCGCCCACTGCTCCGTGTTGACTTGCTTCAGCACCCGCAGCGCCCGCCGGCGCCCGCCATCCGCGTCAATGTCTGCGAGCAGCCGGGTCTCCACCAGGGAGAAGGTGAGCCTGGGGTGGGGTGGGGGAAATGGGGCTGAACGGGCGTGTGGGTCAGAGACCCCCCTCAGCTGTCACACGCGTGTGTGGGGCCCTCTGCGGGAACCGACGAGAGCTGCATTTTCACCTCCAGTAGGAATTCTTGGCCACCAGATCGGTCCCAGCTCCGTAAATCTCCTCGACATTCCAGGGGGGCTTTCCCCGCACGGTGCCGCGCTCCCGGTCCCCCCAGGCCGAGAGCCAGCTCAGCTCCTGCCGCGGCCACTCCAGGGACATGTCCACCTTGCCCCGGATGGTGGGCACCAGGTCGATGGACACGGCGCGGCCGCCCACCTCCAGGCTGAGCTGCACGGCGGGGCTGATGGGCGTGAGACCCACCGTGTTCTCCAGCCGGAGGTTGCCTTGCGGAGTCACAAGCAGAGAGAATACGGATCAAAGCTTCGCGACGCTCCCTGAGGGCAGGGAGAGGTCGAGGGCCAAGCTCTTATGACACCCGGATTGCCTCCTGACTCAGGGAGGAGAGTGGGGGCTAGTGGTGAGAGCAGGGGGGCTGGGAGCCAGGACCCCTGGGGTCCACTTTGGTGCGTCTGTCACCCCGCGTAACGAACACCGTCTCCAGGGGAGTCCGGGGAAGAACCAAGAAGCAAAACCAGAACCCCTCTCTCCCTCCCCCCTCGCTCTGGGAACCGACCCCCTCCCCCCTCGCTTTGGGAAGGCCCCTGGGCTGGAGAGATTAGGGAAGACCAGTGAGACATTTCTCACCCCACAGCTCCGCCCAGGCCCCTCAGCCCCCCTTGCCGGTGGATTTACTGTTTCACCCCACGCATGGGCTCTAGACCGCGCTGGGTCCTGCCGGGAGGGTGGGGGCCTTCCCCGTCCTAGTGTTCTATGGTCACAGGTTTCTCTTCTGTATTCCCCGTGGCTGGTGCCTGCCAGCCCCCCATGTACCACGCCGGGCGATACTCACTGATTCCTGCAGCCGGGTCTCTTTCCTCTGAAACAGAAAGGGCAAGAAGCGGGTGGTTAGCGCCCACGACCCAGCGGTGCCGGCACAGAAGGCGGGGCCCAAAGGGAGACGCCCGACGTCCCTGAGTCCGCAGGGCTCGCGCCTCGGCCCGCCAACGGTGGCAGCGAGGGGCTGGCGGGAGCAAACAGCCCCTGGAACCACAGCGCCGCCCCACAGGCAGTGGCTTCAGCATGTGGCCAGGCCAGGCAGGGGGCTGTGTGCACCCCAGGCTAGGAGAAGCCACACGGCCCAGCTGGCTCCGTCCCCTCCGTCACCGCCCCTCCCAGCCAGCCCCATGTGCCAGGCTGCTGGGGACAGAAGTGGGGGCAGCTTCCCATCTCTCCGCCCCTTGCCCCAGGAGCCCCAGGTGCTGGGCTGTGGCTCACGGCACCAGGTAGAAGCCCCAGGAGCCAGGCAGGGCTGAGAAGGGGCCGGCGCTGACTTGGTGCTGCGATGCGGGTGCTCGTGGCCACCGTGGGGTTCAGAGCCTGCTTAGGTGCAGCCCGTAACCCACACAAACACCATGCGCAGAGGGGCCAGTGACCCACGGCCCTTTGGCCAGCGGCCCCATGCGATCGGAGAGCCGTGCACCAAGTGAAACGTTCCAACCCTGTGTCCTGCGCACGAGGGAGCAATGCCTGCCCAGCGAGCGCTCAGCAGCGAGCCAGGAAACATCCGTCCCACTCACCCTGCTCAGCCCCATAGCCCAGCCCCACTGCCGCCCCTCGGCTTTGCCAGCGAGGACAAGCACCACCGCGGTACTGAGATCGCACGTGGCTCTGAGCACTGTGCAGCACTGAATGTCCTGCCTCGTTCCACAACCACCTACCGTCCCGCACCATGGGACGGGCCCCGGCTTTCGGGTGCTGTCTGGCGGGCACGGAGGCAGCACCTCCGCACCGGCGCGCGGCCTCGCTGTGGTGCACATGGCAAAACTCATTCCGCACATGGCTGGGAAAACGTGGAGGGAACGCTGAGCACCCGCCAGGCTGGCGTGGAGCGAAGAGCCCCTCCGTCCATGCATAGGAAACCGCAGCTTGGCGCTGCCGGGGAGCCGGTCTCTTTCCTGCCTGGATTCCTGAGAACCAGTCCCATTCGCGGCACCGCCCATGGCCCTGGCCCAATCAGAGCCTGGCCTGGCTTCCAGCCACGACAGGAGGCAGCTGCTACCGAAAGGGGGCCGCCCAGCTCCCGGTTAGGAGGAGTCTGTGGACAGACTCCAGGACGCAGCGGACATGTAGCTGACTTCTGGGTCGGCCCCTCACGCTGTGTAAGTACGTGGTGCCGGCAGCGCCGGGATGAGCCGCAATCGGTGACTAGGTTAGGAGCCAGGGACTGGGCGCTGGGCATGTCCACACGGCTCTGGAAACCCTACAAGCCAAGCCAAGCCGCTCCCCGCCCGACGGCTGCCGGGAACGGGGGCAGGAAGAGGGAAGCTCCCGAAGGAACGTACCTTCGGCCAGCGCCGCCTGGACACCCTCCCACAGCTGGCTCATGACTGCGTACGGGTTTATGCTGCTCTTCGAAAGCTGCGCCTGAGACGGGCGACAGCAAACTCAGCCATGGCTGCTCGCACCCGAATGGAGAGGGAGCTGCGGGCGGAGACTAAAGGGGGCCAACAAAACGGGGGGGGGGGGGACCTGGGGCTCGGCTAGCAGGGCACTGGCAGGGCTGGGGGGCTGGGCTGGCAGGGGCTGTGGTGTAGGAGTGAGGGGCACTGGCAGGGCTGGAGGGGCAGGAGCTGGGGGGTGGGGAGTGAGGAGCAGGGCAGGGCTGGGGGGGCAGGAGCTGGGGGGTGGGGAGTGAGGAGCAGGGCAGGGCAGGACTGGGGGGCAGGGACTGCAGGGTGGGAGTGAGGGGCGGGGCAGGGCAGGACTGGAGGGCAGGGGCTGCAGGGTGGGAGTGAGGGGTAGGGCAGGGCTGGGGGGGCAGGAGCTGGGGGGTGGGGAGTGAGGAGCAGGGCAGGGCTGGGGGGCAGGAGCTGGGGGGTGGGGAGTGAGGAGCAGGGCAGGGCTGGGGGGGGGAGTGAGGAGCAGGGCAGGGCAGGGCTGGGGGGTGGGGAGTGAGGAGCAGGGCAGGGCTGGGGGGGCAGGAGCTGGGGGGTGGGGAGTGAGGAGCAGGGCAGGGCTGGGGGGGCAGGAGCTGGGGGGTGGGGAGTGAGGAGCAGGGCAGGGCTGGGGGGGAGTGAGGAGCAGGGCAGAGCAGGGCTGGGGGGTGGGGAGTGAGGAGCAGGGCAGGGCTGGGGGGGCAGGAGCTGGGGGGTGGGGAGTGAGGAGCAGGGCAGGGCTGGGGGGGGAGTGAGGAGCAGGGCAGGGCAGAGCAGGGCTGGGAGGGGAGTGAGGAGCAGGGCAGGGCTGGGGGGGGAGTGAGGAGCAGGGCAGGGCCGGCAGAGGCGCGTGGAGCCCAGGGCGGCCGGCAGCGAGCGACGGTGCCGACTCCGGAGCGGACTCACGTGCTGCCGGTCGATGGCCGCGACGTCGGCCGCGGTGAGGTCGGGGTCCCCGCTCGTCCTCTCCAGCAGGTCCCCGAGGAGCAGCTGGTTGTAGTCCACCACCACCTTGTTGCCCCAGCGGTACACGGGCACGGGGGGCCCCACGCTGTCCCCGGCGGGCAGCCCGCTCTTGGGGGCGAAGAGTTTGCGGTACAGGCTGCCCAGGAGGAGCAGGGGGGTGCAGAACTGGATGGGCACCAGGAAGTCGTAGTCGCTGCAGCTGGACTCGGCCTGCACGTGGGGGCCCTGGGCCTGGCTGCCCACCAGCAGGGCCTCCCCGGTGAAGAGCCGCGGGTCGGACTCGTGCACCCGCCCCATGAGCCGGCCCACCAGGGCCTGCACCGCCCGGCTCTCCCGCTCCCGGGCCCGGCGGGGGGCGCTTTGCTCCGTGCGCACAGGGCCCCGCAGGCCCGCCAGCAGCTCCTGCACCCGCGCGGGGCCCTGGCAGAGCCCCTCTCCTGCTGCCCCCGGCTCTGGGGGCCCAGATATGCCAGCCATGCCCGCGGACACAGCCGGCTCCTGGCAGGGCTAAGTGCTTCTCCGGCCCGCGAGCTCCCTGCAGCGCCGCCTCTTCCGCCACGGAGCCTCCTCTCCAGCTGCTTCCTGCCGTGGCCGCGCTGAGCCGGGGGCGGGGGAACAGGCCGGCTCCTTGCACTACAAGGACCTTTGGCCCTGGCTTGGTGGAAGCGACGCACCAGCCGCGGTGCAAACAGCCGCCTCCACAGAGCAACAGGCAGCCCCCTCGGGTGCTCTGCACACACCTGCCTGCACGGCCGAGGGCCCCTCGCCCCCCACTCCCAGCCTGGTCAGGCCCCTCCCCCGCCCCAAGGGCCCATCCCTCACCCCACGGCAGTCGCGCCCTGTGCCGGAGACGGCCGGCTGGGAACAGGCCCTGCGGGACATGAGCGAAAGCCTGGTCCCCAGGAACAGGCCTCGAGGGCTGCGTCCCCGTGGGAGCAGGAAACGCCTGTGCCCAGGCCCCCCAATGAGACACAGCCCTTAGGCTCCCGGAGGGGGTAGCAAGCTCACAGCATCCTGTAGAGCAAGGCTGGGACACTATGGCCCGGGAGCCGGTGCCACCCCTGGCTTGCCCCTGTCTCGTTATTGGATTCTAAAGATCGCTGCTGCCCCCATGGGGGTGTTAGCCCCAAAGTCGGTACGAAGGGGCCGTGGGAGGTGTCACATGATTCTGTACCTGCCATTCATGCCAGTGTCTGTGCTAATGAGCAAAGCTCCAGGGACGATAGATCTCTAGGTGCCAATACGCACCTGAGCAACGCGTCTGGATACCTGCAAACCAGCCAGTAGCTGATGAACGCTGACGTGGGACACAGGGACAGGTCACTGGGCCATGTGCCCTGCTCGGGCCAGGAAGATGCCAGGAGAGGAATACAAGTGCCATGTGGCCATCTCCATTTGGCCTGCAATTCTGTTCCTGATCCCAGATGCAGCCTTGCGAGGGACAGCGAGCCGGGAAGGATGGCTGACTTATCCTGACATAGGATGTGCACCAGGGACTTTTAAGACAGCAGCTGTAACATCTCTGCTGAGAGCCTGCATCAAGAACTGGGGGATTCGGTGCATGTCATGTATTCTCCTTTAACAACCTCACTCTCCGGCTTTTCTTTCTTTTAGTTATAAACCTTTAGATTGAAGATTTTAAAAGGACTGGCCCAGCCTGATCTTGTGGGTAAGATCCAGAGTGTAAATTGACCTGAGACCTGCGGCTGGTTCTTTGGGACCAGGAGAACTCGTGCGGGGGAGGTGAGATTGGGTTCTTTAGCCCCTCAGCGGTGTGTTAGGCCTGGGGCTGATTGGGGCACAGGGAGAGCTGGGGTGACTGTGCCCCTTACTGCTGCATGGACTCACAGCTCAGTTCCTCAGCCTGGCACTAGGTGTGCAGAGATGGGGGCTGGTTAGCAGAACAGACTCAGCGAGAACCTGTCTGCAACTCCCAGAGACAAACTGCTCTGGTCTCCGCTCCCGAGACCCAAAAGGAAGACGATTGGTCGCTGCCACCGCCCAAGTGCAGTTAAAATATATAAAATAAACTCTTTCCAGGGAGGAGCTCCCTTGGGAATCTGCACCCTTAGGCAGCACTCTCCCCCTGCCCGAACCTCCATTTCCCTTGGAACAGTGGGGCTCTGCTCCTCCCAGGTAACTTAGGCAGGTAGGCTTAAGGACAGAACAATCAACCAGGACCGGTTAATCAAAACAAAAGGAAAACACTTATTGTCAAAACAAGCCTACGGTTGCAAGCATAGTAAATGACCGGGTGTTAAAAGCCCTGCAGTGACACAGACTCAGGGGAAAGCCCTGGGCTGTAATTCTGAGTTCTAATAGAGAAAATTGACCAGTTCAGACATGATTCCCAAACCCCCAAGCAAGGAAAACAATCAAACCTGACGGACTTTCTAAACTTTTCCCGACTTACACATTTCAAGGAGTCCATTCCTGGGAGAACCCGACTCCCTTGCTACCTGGGGAAAACTGCTCTGATCTTAAAAAAAAAGAAGAGAAGGGAGGGAAAAAAAACCCTCTTGGTTTGCAATTCCTCTCTGCACTTCATTGGCTGACTGCCTGACCCCTCCCTAGGTGCATCTCCAGTTGCTTAACCCTTTCCTCGTTCTTCAGGTAAGTCACTCTTGCCTTAGCGGCTCCTATTCATGACAGACGCCATGCCCAGTGCTTCCCAGCGAGCTCTCCAACCCCCAACTCAGCCCACTCCTGCTTAGCAGGAAACGGGCTGGGCTCACACAGGAGGTGGGCATCTGTGCCCCTCTGGAAAAGAGACCAAGGGTCTAGAGCAGTGCTTCTTCTATGCTGTGCGGCCGCCCAGTGTTACAGGCGAGGAATCAGCCCCGCCGGCAGGGACCCCTGAGCCTTCGGCTGATTCCAGACCTGTGGAGCGTAGAGGGAACGCCCCTCTTGGGCCCTAATGCGCTTGGGGAGGGGTGCGTCCGCGTTCAAGGTGTACCTTCAAAAAAATTCCTTTCCCCACCCCAAATCTGGTGCCCCTGCGTGTGCAAGCCAGACCCCCCAGCCAGAGCACCAGCCCCCCTGCCCAGCTTCCCGTCTCCAGCTGTGGCCGGACCCAGAGCGTCAGCGGAAGCTGAAAAACCCAGGAGTTGCCTGGCCACTTGTGCGGTGGGGGTCAAAATCCCCTTCCTGATCCCCAGACGATTAGCCTCAGCCCTGACGCAGGAGACTGGATCCCAGTCAAGCTGGGGAGAGCGCAGGTGCCTTTGAATTAGTGCCAGACGACTGCTCCACATGGCTGTAAGGGTTAGGGCAGGTAAGGCTGGGTTGGGTGGGATAGGCGCTCCAGAGCTGACATGGGAGGGGCGCAGGAAGGGGGCGGCTCCGGGCAGGGAGGCGGGGCTGGGTGTTTGCCCCTGGGGCCGGCCCTGCAGTGCAGCCCTGCTGGCCTTTGGCCACGGCCAGGCACACTTGGCCGGCTGGAGCGTGGGGAGGGGGGTGCACTGCTGGACCAGCCCCAGTTCCCTCACCAGACACGAGGGGGAACTTCTGAGAGCAGCCGCGTCCTTCGTCCCCCGGTCCAGAGCGACCGGCCCAGACTCGCCCAGGGAGCTAAAGTCCAAGCAGATGTGACCCCTGGGTCTTTCACCTCTGCACTAACCACTAGCCAGCACTGCCTCCGCCAGCCCAGTGACCTCACCGGATGGCTCTGGTGCCCACCACAGGGAAGGGGCCCCGGGGTGCTCTGCAGATGCTGGTCGGATGGACGGGCTGGACACTGGTTCTCAGGACAGATGTTCTGCAGCTGTTCAGACTGTCAGGACACGGGCTGAAAGTCCCAGCCAATGGGAGCACAGAGAGGCTGCACAGAATGCAGACCCCTGCAGCCTCATTGGCTACCACACAATGACCCCCCCCCCCCTGCTGTCAGTAGCGCAGATCTGGGGGACACCCGAAAACAGAAGCGGTGCACACGCAGCCGGTGCAGGGCCCAGCCCGGATCTGGCGGCTTCCTGTGCTCACTCTTACCCGTTCTCCCGGCCCATAAAACTTCCCCTTTCGGCTGCTGTCCCGGCCCGGCCTCGGCTCACCTCTCCGGAGAGAGAAACCAAAGGGCAGAGCTTGCCAAGTGGGCCGGCCAAAGGGGGTTCCTGGTGCTGCTCGAAAATGGGGGGATTGCTCCGAGAGCTGCACTGGGAGCCAAGGGCCGGACTCTCCCCGCACAGCCGGTCACCGGGGAGAGACGCCGAGGAGCAGGCGCGTCTCCGGGTGCAGCAGACGAGGCCAGGTCTGGGGGGCCGGGTCCCTCTGGCGCAGTCGCAGGGTAACCGCACCTCTGAGCCGCACTGGGGCTGCTGCAGGGTCCCCTCAGGCCGCAGGCTGTCTCCGGGCAGGACCCGTGCTGGCCGGGGGGCTGGGATGCCCCGTGAGGGCGTGGGGGGGCCCTGAGCCTGCACCCCCTCCCACAGCCAGATGTGACTCAGGCAGCAGGTGGACCAGAAGGTTTTATTGGGTCACAAGGACACAGCCTAGCACAGGATCCATGTTCCCACAGGGGCCAGGGCAGGTGGCCTTAGTCCTGCCAGGGGAAGGGGATCCTGAGCCCCCACCCCCTTTTCCTGCTCTCCGCCTCCTCCAAACCCAGCTGAGACTCACCCTCCCAGCCACTGCTCCCGGCCCCAGGCCGCCCCACCTCCTCCGCTGCCCTCCTGCCAGGCCCAAGGGGCTGCGTGTCCCCCGGGCGTGAGAGACGGCACATACCTCCCCCCAGCTACTCCCTGCCCGGCAGGGCAGCAGCAGGGGAGCCAACGCTGGAGCCAGGGGCCCAAGGGCCCCCCCCAGACCCAGCCAGGGGCAAAGGGCACAGAGGGTCCCTGTGCCGTGCCGGGGTGTGACCGGCTGCGCTGACCGCAAGGGAGGACTAGAGGGGGGGGGGCAGAGACAGTCGCCTGCGCTCCCGCGCTGAAGGGCCCACAGCCCCCACCTGCTCCACCACCCCGCCGCCCGCACGCGGCTGGGAAGGAGACGGCTCAGCGCCCGCGCCCATTACCATGCAGGGACAGGCCCCTGCCCCCTGGGGGAATCCCAGCAGGACCGGGGGGCCCAGTGGACGGGAACCCGGGTCTGTCAGGGGCTCCTCAGGGGCCAGCTCAGCCAAGCCCCCTCCCGGCCCAGCACCCTCTGCCTGACGGGGATAGCGACGTCCCCCGGGGAGCCCGGCAGTGCAGGGCACAAGCCACCTTGTCTGGCCATCGCCAACACCCTGCTGCTGCCCGTGGCCACTCGGCCGCCCGCAGCGCTGCTCCTCCAGCCAGAGCAGCTGGAAACCCGCCCGAGGCACCTCAGCTGGGGATACAAGCGCTACGGCCGGCCACCGCCCATTGTAGGCGCGGCCACCTCGGCCAGGAGCTCCCGCGGGCCAGGGCAGGGCGGCCCAGCTCCGGGTGCCGGGCTGGGGTCTGGCTGGAGCCCACTGCTGGCTCAGGAGGGCTGGGAGCAGCGTTGGGGTGGGGCAGTGTCTGTGCTCCCCGTCACTGGGGTGACATTCTGGGGTGCGGATGCCACCTCCTCGCCCACGGGGCACGTGGCCATCTCTATAACCCGCAGAACTTCCCTGGTCTCCGGGTAACCCCAGGCCTGGCCCAATGGCCAGAGTCAGCGAATAGCCCTCCATTCAGGGCAGTAGGGCCTACTAGCCAGAGTCAATGAGATTGGGGCAGCGCCCTAGTAGGGGGACCCAGACCCACCCTGCTCTACCAGATCCCAACCCCAGGCCCTGTGAGCAGCAGCACGGCCTGCAATCCCTGGGCGGGGATCCAGCTGAAACACACCAAGGACACGGGGTGGGAGAGGCCGCTCCTGCACCCTCCCTGGGTCACTTCCCATCACTTCGGTCAGATCGACGTCCCACGTGCTCGCTGGCTCTTCCAGCTCTCTGGCAGCTGCTCCCCTGGAACGCCGCAGGGGTTGCATTGCAGCCGTCTCCCAGGTCTCCGGTTCCCACCATCGGGGCTACTGGCTGCAGCAGTTCAGGCACGTCACCCAGAGGCCCTTCTCCATCACTGGCCAGCCCAGAGTGAGCGGCTCTTCTGCCTTTTATACCGCCCCAGCATTTGGAGCATGCCCAGTCGGGGTGAGGGGGCGGGACTTCACACAGGGCTCTGGAGCACAGGGCCTCGGGATACAGCCACGTATGTGTGTCTGCACTGAACGGAGGAGGGGTCTCACAGGCTCTGGGTTGCAGGGACCGGGGTGGAGAAACTGAGGCACGACTCAGGAGTCTGGGAAATGATGGCAACTATGTTTCTTTATTGCGCAAAGTGGAACAAAGCCTGAGAGGAGCACAAGCCCGGCCTGGCGCAGCCTCCACTGGGCAGGGAGGGGCACTAGCCGGTGGCAGGGAGCGGGGTGCAGGGATACAGCTGCCCTGGAGCAGGGTAAATCCCAGCCGGTGCCAACGCCGAGTCTCACGGCCCCTCTCACATCCGCTCTGCCGTGGCAGAGCAGCAGCAGCCGGACATCGAGCTGCAGCTAAAGGGACTGGAGGATCGTAGGGAGGAGCGCCAGGACGGAGACAGGCAGCGCCCCCCCCACGTCACAGCAGGCGTTTTATCTGCACTTTGCACAGGTCAGAACGAGGACACCGGGGGCAACCTGGATTCTACTCCTGGGGTCTGTCCCCATGGCGGGAGGGGAAAGGGAATCTAGAGTTGGGGGAGGGAGGGGGCTGGGAGCAGGACTGGGAGGGGAGTGGGGCCTGGTGGTTAGAGCAGTGGGGGGTGGGAGCTTCACTACTGATCAGGATACATTGTACTCAAGACAAACCCGCAGGGGATGGGCAGGGGGAACGTACGGCAGTGAGTGAGTGAGTCGCCCATGGTCTCTGCTCGCTGCTTTCTCCCTGCCCAGCCCAGCTCCTGCTGGCCGAGCTTTGCCCGGGCGCGGGGAGGGGGCAGTGCCGCTCCCAGAGCAGGGCTGGGACGCTGGCTCGCCCCAGGGGTACGCTGGTAGCCCCAGGGCTGGGACCGCTTTGGTCCCCCCCGCCCCACTAGCAAATCTGCTGGTCACAGGATTTTAAGGGGGTCAGTGTTGCCCCCCTTATCATGCCAGCAGGGGTCGAAGAGGGGGTACACGGAGGTGCCCTTGAACTCAGCGTGGTAGAAGGAGTACAGGGGGGTAAAATTATTGGAGCCATCGGCTCCATAGAAGGAGACCTCCCCGGCCTCGTAGTCGAGACAGACCCTGATGGTCTCAGGTCGGTGGCTACAGTCGAAGGGCATCGGGTGGGTGTCGAAGGCCCAGTACGGCTTCCCAGCCTTCTGCACGTCGTAGCCGATCAGCCAGTAGCCCTTGATGCAGTCTTCCCCAAACCACGGCAGCCAGTATTTCCTCCGGATCAGCCGGCCCCGTCGCTCTGCCGAGTCCGAGACGACGCCCAGGTTCCAGCGCCGCTTCCGGCCCACGGACACGTCCCAGTAGTGCCGCCCCGCTCGGAAGCTCTGCTCCGCCACCACGCAGTTGGCCGTGTCGAATCGCCTCAGGCCGGCAGGGACGTCCTTTGGGAAAGTCCCACATTTCACCTCCTTCCTGTCCTGTGAGATCTCCAGCAGGGGGTGGGCCGTGGTGGGGTCCAGGGTCAGATCCTCTTTAGTCCCTGGGGAAGGCGGAGGGGCGGAGGAAGGGTTTTATTCTGCAGGGTTACGGCGCTTTCCATCACAGTCCCCCTGATAGTGATACTGGGGTGGGCCACAGACGCCCACCCCCGCGTGAGCCCAGCCCGTCTCCCGCTACGCAGCAATGGGCTGGGCGAGGGCTTGGAGGGGAGCGCTGTCTGGAAAGTGCTGTGCGTGACTCTGTCATTGGTGTCAGGGCGGTGCTAGGGGGCGCTGTGGGGCAGGGAGCGGGGCAGGGCCCAGCAGGGGGTGCTCTCCCCTGGCAGGCAGGACTGGGCAATGCCCATGGGTGGCACTAGGGGGCGCTGTGGGGCAGGACCCAGCAGGGGGTGATCTCCCCTGGCAGGCAGGGCTGGGCAATGCCCATGGGTGGCACTAGGGGGCGCTGTGGGGCAGGACCCAGCAGGGGGCGCTCTCCCCTGGCAGGCAGGGCTGGGCAATGCCCCAGGGTGGCACTAGGGGGCGCTGTGGGGCAGGGAGCGGGGCAGGGCCCAGCAGGGGGCGCTCTCTCCTGGCAGGCAGGACTGGGCAATGCCCCAGGGCGGTGCTAGGGGGCGCTGTGGGGCAGGGAGCCCAGCGGGGGCTCAGGAGGGGGGCTCTCCCGTTTTGGTCCGTGCTGGCCCAACACCCCAGTCGTGCGGTGCTGAGGCTGCTGTGCTGCCCTGGCCCCGAGGTGGCCGTATCTCAGTGCCAGCTGGTGGGGCCCTGCTGTGGGGGTCTCAGGACCCCAGCCTGTGGGGCGGGCGGGGGCCTGAGAGGCCACTTAGAGCCACTCTCTGCAGGGTCAGGGCCAAGTACCCCCAGACCAGCCTGACGGGGTTTGTCCTGCCCCTTCATAAAACCCCCCGGCACCCTCCATCCCCCACGAGGCTGGGCCCAGAGCTCAGTCCCTGGTCGTGGAACGTTCCCCCTCGTCTAACCACCGTCGCCCTGGCTTGGCCTGCCGGCCGATGGGTCCTCGCCCCCGCTGCACGCTTGGGCTAGCTCTGACGGCGACCAGCCGGCCCCTCGGCCTGCATCTCCAGACCAGACAGGCCTGGCTACCCTGCCTCAGCTCAGGGCATCATGGATCAGGGCTGGCAGGGCCCTCGGGAGCCATCGAGTCCGGCCCCCGCCCAACGCAGGATCCTCCCCAACTCAACCGTCCCGGCCAAAGCTTGGTCAGGCCGGGACTGAGACCCCTCTCGGGATGGAGACTCCCCCCCCCCCCGGGAACCCGGCCCAGCGCTTCCCCCCCGCCTAGGGAGAGTTTGTCCTAATGTCCCACCTAGACCCCCCCAGCCCTGCACTGTAACGTGAGCCCCATGCGCCTTGTTCTGCATCCGCCCCCCTGAGAACAGCCTCTCGCCAGCCTCTCGGGACCCCCTTCAGGGAGCTGCAGGCTGCTCTCAAATCCCCCCTCGCTCTCCTCTGCAGACTGAACAAGCCCCAATCCCTCAGCCTCTCCTCGTAGGTCATGTGCTCCAGCCACCCAATCATTTCGGTCGCCTCCGCTGGCCCCTCTCCAATGCGCCCACGTCCCTTCTGTAGTGGGGGGCCCAGAACTGGACACAACACTCCAGATGCGGCCTCCCCAGAGCCGAATAAAGGGGAATAATGACACCTCTGGATCTGCTGGCCATGCTCCTCCTAAGGCAGAGTCCTAAACCTCTTCTCATAAAGTACCCCTTAAAAAATTATAAGAACCCCCACAGCCCCCCACTCTAACCCAATCCCCCACCCCTCCCCCAGAGCCAGGCACCCGCAGCCCCCCATAGCCCCCCGCTCTAACCCAATCCCCCACCCCTCCCCCAGAGCCAGGCACCCGCAGCCCCCGCAGCCCCCCGCTCTAACCCAATCCCCCACCCCTCCCCCAGAGCCAGGCACCCGCAGCCCCCCATAGCCCCCCGCTCTAACCCAATCCCCCACCCCTCCCCCAGAGCCAGGCACCCGCAGCCCCCGCAGCCCCCCGCTCTAACCCAATCCCCCACCCCTCCCCCAGAGCCAGGCACCCGCAGCCCCCCATAGCCCCCCGCTCTAACCCAATCCCCCACCCCTCCCCCAGAGCCAGGCACCCGCAGCCCCCCATAGCCCCCCGCTCTAACCCAATCCCCCACCCCTCCCCCAGAGCCAGGCACCTGCAGCCCCCACAGCCCCCCCCTCTAACCCAATCCCCCACCCCTCCCCCAGAGCCAGGCACCCGCAGCCCCCACAGCCCCCCGCTCTAACCCAATCCCCCACCCCTCCCCCAGAGCCAGGCACCCGCAGCCCCCCACAGCCCCCCGCTCTAACCCAATCCCCCACCCCTCCCCCAGAGCCAGGCACCCGCAGCCCCCGCAGCCCCCCGCTCTAACCCAATCCCCCACCCCTCCCCCAGAGCCAGGCACCCGCAGCCCCCCATAGCCCCCCGCTCTAACCCAATCCCCCACCCCTCCCCCAGAGCCAGGCACCCGCAGCCCCCCACAGCCCCCCGCTCTAACCCAATCCCCCACCCCTCCCCCAGAGCCAGGCACCCGCAGCCCCCCATAGCCCCCCGCTCTAACCCAATCCCCCACCCCTCTCCCAGAGCCAGGCACCCGCAGCCCCCCACAGCCCCCCGCTCTAACCAAATCCCCCACCCCTCCCCCAGAGCCAGGCACCCGCAGCCCCCGCAGCCCCCCGCTCTAACCCAATCCCCCACCCCTCCCCCAGAGCCAGGCACCCGCAGCCCCCCATAGCCCCCCGCTCTAACCCAATCCCCCACCCCTCCCCCAGAGCCAGGCACCCGCAGCCCCCCACAGCCCCCCGCTCTAACCCAATCCCCCACCCCTCCCCCAGAGCCAGGCACCCGCAGCCCCCCGCAGCCCCCCGCTCTAACCCAATCCCCCACCCCTCCCCCAGAGCCAGGCACCCGCAGCCCCCCATAGCCCCCCGCTCTAACCCAATCCCCCACCCCTCCCCCAGAGCCAGGCACCCGCAGCCCCCGCAGCCCCCCGCTCTAACCCAATCCCCCACCCCTCCCCCAGAGCCAGGCACCCGCAGCCCCCGCAGCCCCCCGCTCTAACCCAATCCCCCACCCCTCCCCCAGAGCCAGGCACCCGCAGGCCCCCACAGCCCCCCCCTCTAACCCAATCCCCCACCCCTCCCCCAGAGCCAGGCACCCGCAGCCCCCCATAGCCCCCCGCTCTAACCCAATCCCCCACCCCTCCCCCAGAGCCAGGCACCCGCAGGCCCCCACAGCCCCCCGCTCTAACCCAATCCCCCACCCCTCCCCCAGAGCCAGGCACCCGCAGCCCCCGCAGCCCCCCGCTCTAACCCAATCCCCCACCCCTCCCCCAGAGCCAGGCACCCGCAGCCCCCGCAGCCCCCCGCTCTAACCCAATCCCCCACCCCTCCCCCAGAGCCAGGCACCTGCAGCCCCCCACAGCCCCCCTCTAACCCAATCCCCCACCCCTCTCCCAGAGCCAGGCACCCGCAGCCCCCCACAGCCCCCCGCTCTAACCCAATCCCCCACCCCTCCCCCAGAGCCAGGCACCCGCAGCCCCCCACAGCCCCCCGCTCTAACCCAATCCCCCACCCCTCCCCCAGAGCCAGGCACCCGCAGCCCCCACAGCCCCCCGCTCTAACCCAATCCCCCACCCCTCCCCCAGAGCCAGGCACCCGCAGCCCCCCATAGCCCCCCGCTCTAACCCAATCCCCCACCCCTCCCCCAGAGCCAGGCACCCGCAGCCCCCCACAGCCCCCCGCTCTAACCCAATCCCCCACCCCTCCCCCAGAGCCAGGCACCCGCAGCCCCCGCAGCCCCCCGCTCTAACCCAATCCCCCACCCCTCCCCCAGAGCCAGGCACCCGCAGCCCCCCATAGCCCCCCGCTCTAACCCAATCCCCCACCCCTCCCCCAGAGCCAGGCACCCGCAGCCCCCCACAGCCCCCCGCTCTAACCCAATCCCCCACCCCTCCCCCAGAGCCAGGCACCCGCAGCCCCCCATAGCCCCCCGCTCTAACCCAATCCCCCACCCCTCCCCCAGAGCCAGGCACCCGCAGCCCCCCACAGCCCCCCGCTCTAACCAAATCCCCCACCCCTCCCCCAGAGCCAGGCACCCGCAGCCCCCCATAGCCCCCCGCTCTAACCCAATCCCCCACCCCTCCCCAGAGCCAGGCACCCGCAGCCCCCCACAGCCCCCCGCTCTAACCAAATCCCCCACCCCTCCCCCAGAGCCAGGCACCCGCAGCCCCCCATAGCCCCCCGCTCTAACCCAATCCCCCACCCCTCCCCCAGAGCCAGGCACCCGCAGCCCCCGCAGCCCCCCCCTCTAACCCAATCCCCCACCCCTCCCCCAGAGCCAGGCACCCGCAGCCCCCGCAGCCCCCCGCTCTAACCCAATCCCCCACCCCTCCCCCAGAGCCAGGCACCCGCAGCCCCCGCAGCCCCCCGCTCTAACCCAATCCCCCACCCCTCCCCCAGAGCCAGGCACCCGCAGGCCCCCACAGCCCCCCGCTCTAACCCAATCCCCCACCCCTCCCCCAGAGCCAGGCACCCGCAGCCCCCGCAGCCCCCCCCTCTAACCCAATCCCCCACCCCTCCCCCAGAGCCAGGCACCCGCAGCCCCCGCAGCCCCCCGCTCTAACCCAATCCCCCACCCCTCCCCCAGAGCCAGGCACCCGCAGGCCCCACAGCCCCCCCCTCTAACCCAATCCCCCACCCCTCCCCCAGAGCCAGGCACCCGCAGCCCCCCATAGCCCCCCGCTCTAACCCAAACCCCCACCCCTCCCCCAGAGCCAGGCACCCGCAGGCCCCACAGCCCCCCCCTCTAACCCAATCCCCCACCCCTCCCCCAGAGCCAGGCACCCGCAGCCCCCGCAGCCCCCCCCTCTAACCCAATCCCCCACCCCTCCCCCAGAGCCAGGCACCCGCAGGCCCCACAGCCCCCCCTCTAACCCAATCCCCCACCCCTCCCCCAGAGCCAGGCACCCGCAGCCCCCCACAGCCCCCCGCTCTAACCCAATCCCCCACCCCTCCCCCAGAGCCAGGCACCCGCAGCCCCCCATAGCCCCCCGCTCTAACCCAATCCCCCACCCCTCCCCCAGAGCCAGGCACCCGCAGCCCCCGCAGCCCCCCGCTCTAACCCAATCCCCCACCCCTCCCCCAGAGCCAGGCACCCGCAGCCCCCGCAGCCCCCCGCTCTAACCCAATCCCCCACCCCTCCCCCAGAGCCAGGCACCTGCAGCCCCCACAGCCCCCCGCTCTAACCCAATCCCCCACCCCTCCCCCAGAGCCAGGCACCCGCAGCCCCCCATAGCCCCCCGCTCTAACCCAATCCCCCACCCCTCCCCCAGAGCCAGGCACCCGCAGCCCCCGCAGCCCCCCGCTCTAACCCAATCCCCCACCCCTCCCCCAGAGCCAGGCACCCGCAGCCCCCCACAGCCCCCCGCTCTAACCCAATCCCCCACCCCTCCCCCAGAGCCAGGCACCCGCAGCCCCCCACAGCCCCCCGCTCTAACCCAATCCCCCACCCCTCCCCCAGAGCCAGGCACCCGCAGCCCCCCATAGCCCCCCGCTCTAACCCAATCCCCCACCCCTCCCCCAGAGCCAGGCACCCGCAGCCCCCCACAGCCCCCCGCTCTAACCCAATCCCCCACCCCTCCCCCAGAGCCAGGCACCCGCAGCCCCCCACAGCCCCCCGCTCTAACCCAATCCCCCACCCCTCCCCCAGAGCCAGGCACCCGCAGCCCCCCACAGCCCCCCGCTCTAACCCAATCCCCCACCCCTCCCCCAGAGCCAGGCACCCGCAGCCCCCCACAGCCCCCCGCTCTAACCCAATCCCCCACCCCTCCCCCACAGCCAGGCACCCCCAGCTCCCCGCTCTAACCCGATGCCCCTCCCCTCCCCCACAGCCAGGCGCCCCCAGCCCCCCGCTCTAACCCGATGCCCCTCCCCTCCCCCACAGCCAGGCACGGGAACCCCACCTTTGACGTGGCCGCTCCCACTGCCCAGCCCTGTCTCGGCAGCTTGTCTGCAGGGAGCAGGTGGCCCAGCAGTGCTAGGCTGGCGGCGTGGGGCTGAGCCCTCCCACCCCAGCCCCACCTGGCACCCGGGGCCCAGTGCCCCCCCCGGTCCTCTCACTGCTGATGCAGGGGGAGGGGTCCTTTGGAGCAAAGCTCTTCACCGCAGTGCCCGGGGAGGGGTGGGCGTGGTCGCACTGAGCCACTGGCGGGGGGGGGACCCGTGTCTCCAGGGAGCACCCCGGGGAGGAAACGAACCAGGAGGGGCGCCCTCCTGCTCACACACAGTGGTTCCCAGTCTGGGGCGCGCTGTGGGGACGGGTGGGGGAGACCCCAAGGGCCCTTCCAAGGGAGGGGTCACCCCGACCAGCGGGGGGTCGAGTCAGCAGCCCCCTCCCCCTGCTGCGTGGCACCGGGACTGCCCGGGAGGCTGCCCTCTGTGTCCCTCGCCCACCTTGCTCCGCCTGGGAGCACCCACGATCCCGTCGGCCTGACCCCCGATCTCCCTGGGCACCCCTCCCAGGGTGGGGGAGCTGCGGCTCCGGTTGGGGGGCTGAGAGCGGGGTTCTGCCCCCTTTGCCTCCCCCCCCCCGCGTTTCCCGGCTCCCTTCTCTCCCTACATTCCCCTCCTGTCTGCAGGGCCCCTCGGCCGGCGCTGGGCACAGTCAGACGCAGTCTCTGCCCGGCGTCCCCACTCACCGGACGCCATCCGTCCCCTGGGCCAGCCTGCTCCGCGAGTGCCCCTGGGCCGGACACTGGGCTCTGGGGGAAGAGCACAAGGGCCGTGAAGAGTCTCCTCCGGGCACATCCCGGGACACACAGCCCCCGCCCAAGGCTGCCCCCCGGTGCCAGCCCCCCCAGCACCCAGCCTGGGAACCCCGTAGCTCCGGATGCCACATGGCCTGGCTGAGACTGGGCTCCCGGGCTGCCCACAGGAAACAGAAACAGGGCACAAAGAGCGGGGGGGGTACAAGCCCCAGGGCGGGAACGCCTCGGCCAAGGGAGCGTCGCATCCCCAGGACCAACCCCCCAAGCCAGCCTGGCCGCCCTAGGGCAGGCCCGTCCCAGCGCCCTCGGCAGGGGCGTGCGGCGCGAGGCGCCCTCAGGCCTGCTGGCACCGGGCTGCGCGGGGGGGCCGGGCCCATGTTGCTCTCCCCTGGCCAGCACACAACATGCCGTGCGTCCCCGTGGGTGCGCTGTCCACAGGGCCTGCAGCAGTGGGGCTCACACAACGGCCTTGCAGGTGGGCCGCGGCCTACGGCTCACCTCTCCCCCTCACAGCGGGGAGCCTGCGCGGGTGCCCCAGCTCCCCAAGCCCCACAGGCCGGACCCAGCTCCGCACACCGGCACACCCCTCTCGCCCCGCTGGGGAACTGCTCGCCTGCAGGCTTTCCCTGGGAGAAGGCTTGAAAGAAGGGGTGGGCATGAGAAAGGTGGGGATGGAGCAAGGCAGGTGTGAGGGCACAGAGGGGCACAGGGCAGAGAGTGTGAGGGGGTGGGCATCAGGGAAAAAGAGGGCAAAGGGGGCGGGGGCAGTGAGGGAAGGGGGAGGCACCAGGAGGGTGCAGGGCTAAGGGAAGGTGCAGGTGCCAGGGGATTCTGGGGTGAAGCAGAAGGGCAGACACCTGCAGGGGAGGGACCAGCACCAGAGGCGAGAGGCAGGGCAGGTGTGTAGAGGGAGGTGTTGGAAGAGGGGTCGCTCACACGATCAGAGTGGGGCTACTGGAGGAGCGGGCACAGGGGGCAGAGAAGGGCTGGTGGAGGGGGGCAGGTCGCAGGAGGGCTGAGGGCAGTGAGAAGGCAGGAGTCAGGACAGCAGAGGAGGGTGAGGGTTTGGGGGAGGCAGCAGGGGAGCTGATGGAGCAAGGGGAGACGTGGCAGCAGAGGGAATAGGATAGAGCTTTATAAAATATTTATTAATAACTTAGGTGCCGCAGTGGCCCGTCCGAACAAGCCCCATGAACTCAGTTCAGGTGCACAACACAAAATCCATTCTGCTCACGGGAGGAACCTCTTAGGCTACGTCTACACTGGCGGCTTCTTGTGCAAGAACATCTTTGTGACGTAGTGGGGGTACTTGCTGGGCTGTGGTGACCCCTGCTGTCTGGAGCAAGACCCAGCAGGGAAAACCTCACTATGCAAAGGTGACGCCAAACCTGTTGAACCAGACACCCCCCATGGAGAGGAACAAAGGAAGGTGGATGCTGCCCTGGCTGGGGGGCAGGGCTGGAAGAGTGTGGGGTAGTTGCTGTCTGGGAGCATGGAGGAGAGCCTAGGGGAAGGGGCTGGAGTTTAGGGGCCCAGTCTCCCCCATCTCAAGGGGGCCTGAGGCATCCTAGCCCAGCTCTGTGACCAGATTCCATCTGTGCTGCGCTGTATCCTGGAGAGGCAATAAACTTCCTCTATTCCACCGGCTGGTGCAGTCTGTTTGTGCCATTTCGGGGTGCAGGGGACGGGGGACCCCAACGTGCCGTCACAATCTTGCACAAGGGTTCTTGTGCAAGAAGTCTTGCACAAGAACACGTCCACACTGCCACGTGCGAGCTGTGCTTTTGCACAAGAGCATCCATGGCAGCGCAGACGCTCTCTTGGCAAGAAAGCTCTGATGGCCATTTTAGGCATTGGGGTTTCTTGCGCAAGAAATCCCGGCCGACGCCCGCACTGCCCTCTTACACCTGTTAGAACAGAGCGTAGCTTTTGCGCGAGACGCCCTCTCTTCCCACGCCGCACGGTGAGTTTCCTTGTGCAAGAGCAGGCGGGCAGTGTGGCTGCTCTGTGGGTTCCTGCACAAGAACAGCCTCGGCCTCCTCTGCTCACCCCTCCCAGCAGCGCCGCAGCTTTCGCTTTCCTTGCCGGGAAGCCCAGGCAGGAGGTGAAACAGGAACTCACTTCCCTCTCAGGCCTGGCCCTGACACCCAGCTGCCTGCAGCAGGGCCCGTCCCCCCCGCGGCCCAGGAGAGCTGGGCCCAGCGACTTCGGCTGGGTCCTCAGACTCGCCCTGGTCCGTGGCAGGGGCAGTGGCTGCTGAGCGGCGGTTACACCCACGCCCCGGGCTGCTCTCTTTTCCCGTTGAACGCCCTCTCCCGCTGGGGCTCAGGACTCCGTCAGTCCAGGGACAGGGATCTCCCGCTGGGGTTTGGGACGCAGCGAGTCCAGGGACAGGGGTCTCCCGCTGGGGCTCAGGACTCGGTCAGTCCGGGGACAGGGGTCTCCCACTGTGGCTGGGGACATGGCGAGTCCGGGGACAGGGGTCTCCCACTGGGGCTGGGGACACGGCGAGTCCGGGGACAGGGGTCCCCTGCTGGGGCTGGGGACACGGCGAGTCCGGGGACAGGGGTCCCCCGCTGGGGCTGGGGACACGGCGAGTCCGGGGGATGGGGTCTCCCGCTGTTTCTTTGCTGAGACGCACATTTCTCACTCACCCTTTGCTCTGCCAAAGAATCGCCGCGTAAGCAAGCGGCTAGGCCATTTGACTGTGTTGGCATCTGGCTGAGGCCCTGTGTCTCCGAGGGACTGGCTTGGGCCTGCTTTCTGTGCGTGGAAGGGGCCTCAGTAATGTCACATACCAGAACCTTACAACTTGGTGTGCGATGTCACCAGGCGTATTTCCCCAGGACAATGATGATCAGCAGATTATGGGTTTTCGGATGGTCCCTCACAAGGCATTCTTGGTACAAAATCCGTCATAGTCTCATCAAACAGATGAGCTTACGGGCCAGACTACCACAGTGGGCTGCTGAAGGCAAGACGCTCGCCCAGGGGAGATCCTGGCAGTCCGAGGCTGGGGTCCACTAGTGCGGGGAGGGATGGAGATCAAAGCAACCCCAGGCTCCGATTCAGGGATTTTCTCACTGCGGGCAGGGAAATGTCTGTGCTGGGCCTGGAGAGCCCAGGGCCCCTCCCCACGGTCACAGCGCCCGGCCTCGGTCTTTGTCCTCTCACTTCCCCGAGTCACAATGAGGCCCCCACTTCCCACGGCTCCCCGGGGGGGAGGGGTTGCACGGTTGGTCTCTGCAAACTGAGTGCTGGGCGGGTGCGATGGAAGGAATCCCGGGGGGGGGGGGGCCAAGCAAAGGGAGTCGGTCCTGCGAGATGCGGGCGGGGGGGGGCTCTGAGCTGAGTGGGGGGGCAAATGCATTCGCGGGGAGGAAAGGCCCCAGGCAGGGTTGACCAGGCAGGAAGGGGGGCAGCCCTGAGCTGGCGGGGGGGTTACTCCCCTAGGCATAGAGCCGGGTGGGGGCCCAGCCCACGGGGGGGGGGATGCAGCTAGATGTCCTGGGAGCGCGCAGCCCCCCCCCCCCCCCGCCCTGCAGTGCACAGGGTGGGGATGGGTCGGGAACCTGGGTCCCAACCCAAACTGGGACCTGGGTCCCGAGCACGGGGCAGGGAGGGCTGGGTTGGGTGGGGGTAAGAGCATGCCAAGGTGACGGGCACAGGCAGGGGGAGGCTCCAGGCTGGGGGGCGAGGGGGCTGGATGTTTGCCCCTGGGGCCGGCCCTGCAGTGCAGCCCTGCTGGCCTTTGGCCACGGCCAGGCACACCCGGCCGGCTGGAGCGTGGGGAGGGGGGTGCACTGCTGGGCCAGCCCCAGTTCCCTCACCAGACACGAGGGGGAACTTCTGAGAGCAGCCGCATCCTTCGTCCCCCGGCCCAGAGCGACCGGCCCAGACTCGCCCAGGGAGCTAAAGTCCAAGCAGATATAACCCCCCCCCGCCCCAGCCTTTCACCCCTGCACTGACCACTAGCCAGCGCTGCCTCCGCCAGCCCAGTGACCTCACCTGACGGCTCTGGTGCCCACCACAGGGAAGGGGCCCCGGGGTGCTCTGCAGATGCTGGTCGGATGGACGGGCTGGACGCTGGTTCTCAGGACAGATGTTATGCAGCTGTTCAGACTGTCAGGACACGGGCTGAAAGTCCCAGCCAATGGGAGCACAGAGAGGCTGCACAGAATGCAGACCCCTACCCTCATTGGCTACCACACAGTGACCCCCCCTCCGGTGTCAGTAGCGCAGGTCTGGGGGACACCCGAAAACAGAAGCGGTGCACACGCAGCCGGTGCAGGACACAGCCCGGATCTGGCGGCTTCCTGTGCTCAGCTCTTATCTCGCAGCGGGGCTGTTGGACAAGGTCCAACCCCAGCTGGTTTCACTCTTACCCGTTCTCCTGGCCCATAAAACTTCCCCTTTCGGCTGCCGTCCCGGCCCGGCCTCGGCTCACCTCTCCGGAGAGAGAAACCAAAGGGCAGAGCTTGCCAAGTGGGCCGGTGTCGGGTCTCACAAGCCCTGCCCGTGTGGGCCCCCGGTGGAACCCTCAACAGTGTGACACCCCTTCCCACGGAGCCCCCTCCGGCCACGGCCCCTTCCCACGGAGCCCCCTCAACTGCCACGGCCCCCTTCCCACGGAGCCCCCTCCGGCGCCACGGCCCCGTCCCACGGAGCCCCCTCTGGCCACGGCCCCTTCCCACGGAGCCCCCTCCGGCCACGGTCCCTTCCCACGGAGCCCCCTCAACTGCCACGGCCCCTTCCCACGGAGCCCTCTGGCCACGGCCCCTTCCCACGGAGCCCCCTCCGGCCACGGTCCCTTCCCACGGAGCCCCCTCAACTGCCACGGCCCCTTCCCACGGAGCCCTCTGGCCACGGCCCCTTCCCACGGAGCCCCCTCCGGCGCCACGGCCCCTTCCCACGGAGCCCCCTCAACTGCCACGGCCCCTTCCCACGGAGTCCCTCCGGCCATGGCCCCTTCCCACAGAGCCCCCTCAACTGCCACGGCCCCTTCCCACGGAGCCCCTCCGGCCACGGCCCCTTCCCACGGAGCCCTCTCAACTGCCACGGCCCCTTCCCACGGAGCCCCATCAACTGCCACGGCCCCTTCCCACGGAACCCCTCCGGCCACGGCCCCTTCCCACGGAGCCCCCTCAACTGCCACGGCCCCTTCCCACGGAGCCCCTCCGGCCACGGCCCCTTCCCACGGAGCCCCCTCATCTGCCACGGCCCCTTCCCACGGAGCCCCTCCGGCCACGGCCCCTTCCCACGGAGCCCTCTCAACTGCCACGGCCCCTTCCCACGGAGCCCCCTCAACTGCCATGGCCCCTTCCCACGGAGCCCCTCCGGCCACAGCCCCTTCCCACGGAGCCCCCTCAACTGCCACGGCCCCTTCCCACAGAGCCCCCTCTGGCCACGGCCCTTTCCCATGGAGCCCCCTCTGGCCACGGCCCCTTCCCACGGAGCCCCCTCCAGCGCCACGGCCCCTTCCCACGGAGCCCCCTCCAGCCACGGCCCCTTCCCACGGAGCCCCCTCCGGCGCCACGGCCCCTTCCCACGGAGCCCCCTCTGGCCACGGCGCCTTCCCACGGAGCCCCCTCTGGCGCCACGGCCCCTTCCCACGGAGCCCCCTCAACTGCCATGGCCCCTTCCCATGGAGCCCCCTCCGGCGCCGCGGCCCCTTCCCACGGAGCCCCCTCCGACCACGGCCCCTTCCCACGGAGCCCCCTCCGGCGCCACGGCCCCTTCCCACGGAGCCCCCTCCGGCGCCGCGGCCCCTTCCCACGGAGCCCCCTCCGGCACCGCGGCCCCTTCCCAGGGAGTCCCCTCCGGCGCCACGGCTCCTTCCCACGGAGCCCCCTCCAGCTCCATGGCCCCTTCCCACGGAGCCCCCTCCGGCGCCGCGGCCCCTTCCCATGGAGCCCCCTCCGGCGCCATGGCCCCTTCCCAGGGAGTCCCCTCCGGTGCCACGGCCCCTTCCCACGGAGCCCCCTCCGGCGCTGCGGCCCCTTCCCAGGGAGTCCCCTCCGGTGCCACGGCCCTTCTTGGGGACCCTGCTCTCTTCTGGGCCCTGCCCCCGTCTCTTGGGCTGGGGCCCCTTGGAGACTTCAAGTATCAGAGGGGTCGCCGTGTTAGCCTGACTGCAGAAGCGGCGAGGAGTCCTGCGGCACCACAGACTAACCGAAGGGTTTGGAGCATGAGCGTCCGTGGGCAAAGCCCCACTTGGCCAGATGCACGTCCGGGTCTTTGCCCACGAAGGCGTCTGCTCCAACACTCCGGTGAGTCTCTGAGGTGCCACCGGGCTCCTCGCCGCTTTTGGAGACTTCAGCCTGCCCGTCTCTGCCATGGTCCCCTCCCTCTGGCCCCCCGGGCCCGACCCCAGAGGGGATGGTGCAGCCCCGTTCTCCAGCCCAGAGCGGCTCCCAGCCTGTACCACACAGGAGGGGCCGTGAGGCCGGCACTGGGGCGTGGCTGCTCTCCACAGACGTGACACGGAAAAGGGGCGTTCCCACGGCGAGCACGCTGGGCCAAGCGCACCAGAAAGCCCTCAGCCCTGGGGACAGGCCACGGCCCAGCCCAGCCTCGGAAAGTCCCGTGTCACTGGGTCCGACTCGGCCCCTCTGGAAACCCAGCCTGCCCCAGCTCACGCAGCCCTCCCACGGACGACCGCTCTGGAGCTGCGGGCAGTGCCGGGGGAAATGGCGCCCTCGGGGTGATTAGCCCCGGGGGTGCCGGGGTCTCCCCTCACGCAGCAGGCGCTGATCAGACACAGAGCAGGCCGGGATTCAGAGCGCGGGGCCCAGAGGTAGGGGTGCCAGATGGTTTAACCAAAAATACCAAACAGCTCCCCCCCCCAAAGAAAAACACCAGGGAAAAATTCTGTTGAGAGAAAAAAAAAGGGGGAGACCAAAGTTGTTAAGCAAAAAAGAAAGGGGGGGGGCACTTGCCTTTAAATGCCCCCACGCTCCTCAATCCCCCGCCCCAGGGGAAAATTGTCCCCACCGGGCTTCTGTCCGCGGGACACAGGAAATACCGGACATTGCACATCTCCAGTACGGTCTGTTGGTTTTTACCACACGGGGGACCCGAATACTGAACATCTGGGCGACAACCGGACACCTGGCAACCGCACCGAGTTGCTGCCTGAGTCTGCTGGAGCCACCGTGCTGCCCAGGCGCTGAAGCCGAGCTCTGCAGCCCTCGCGGCTGAAACGTCGTTCCTTGGAGAAAGGGGCGGTTCTGGGCAGACCTCGGGGGCTTTCTGAGCCCGGCTGGGAGAGGACGTGGGGCAGGACATGCAGCGCGGCCCAGCCCTGCGGGCCACATGCCCCCTTCCCACGGAGCCTGGAGCCTGCTCAGGCGCTGGGATGGCTCGAAGCCCCTCCCACCGTCTCCTTCGGACTGGGGAGGCCCTGGGAGCAGAAAGCTGTTCCTCTGTGCCCCTGGCCAGCTCCTATGGCTCCCAGCTGGGGCCGCCAGGCTGGCTCTGCCTGTAGAAGGTTCCCGTCAGAAACCCCCTGAAGAGGGCTGAAGGGGGAGCGAGGTGAACAGGAGGATGGGGGGGTGGCGTCTGGCTCCCGTGTGCTGGTGGCCTTGTCCAACCAGGCCAGGTGGTGTCCCAAAGGCTTACCTCACCGGTCTCTGTACAGCTCCTCGCAGCCCGGCATCTCTGCTGCCGTGTGGCCGGAGCTGCGCGCGTGGCCGGAGCTGCGCGCGTGGCCGGAGCTGCGCGCGTGGCCGGAGCTGCGCGCGTGGCCGGAGCTGCGCGCGTGGCCGGAGCTATGTGCGTGGCCGGAGCTGCACGCGTGGCTGGAGCTATGTGCGTGGCCGGAGCTGCGCGCGTGGCCGGAGCTGTGCGCGTGGCCGGAGCTGTGGCCGGAGCTGCGCGCGTGGCCGGAGCTGTGGCCGGAGCTGTGCGCATGGCCGGAGCTGCGCGCGTGGCCGGAGCTATGTGCGTGGCCGGAGCTGCACGCGTGGCCGGAGCTATGTGCGTGGCCGGAGCTGTGTGCGTGGCCGGAGCTGTGCGCGTGGCCGGAGCTGTGGCCGGAGCTGCGCGCGTGGCCACGGCTAACGATGGTTGCTCTCCGTCAGTGTTTCTTAAACTTTTTAAGACCAAGAAACACCAAACAATACTTTGTTTTTTATGAGGAAGGATAACCAAGGATTTTTGGTGAAGCCCAAAAAAAAGATTGGGGGAGAAGTTATTGAGCAAAAATAATAATAATAATAATAATAATAATAATGTTTGCCTGCCCCTTTAAGGGAGGCCATTTTGACATTTTGCGTTCCGTTGTCCTCCGCGGCACAGCTCCGGCTGCCTCGTGGCGCACTAAGAGACACCGTCTCCGTGGCGCCTCGGGGACTCCGTGGCCAGTCCAGGCGCCCTTCTCTTGTTGCAGTTGAGGGAGGTCACTTTGGCAGCAGGTCCCAATGTCTCCTGGTACCCCCAGTACTTCCTCTGAGCCTCCCCTCAGAGCCCCCGAGGCCCCTGTTGGCGGCGGTGAGAGTTGGGAAGGCTGAGCAGATGGCGTGGGTGAGACAGACGGGGAACCCTCCTCAGCCCCCCCCAGAAGTGCTGGGCTTGTTCCTGCCCCTTCCTCTGCCCCACCCAACAAGCACCACAAATGATGAAAGCCTAGAAAGCAAGAGCTGTGGGAAGGCTCAAGGAAATGTCTTGGAAAGGAGAAGACCTGGAGGGGACATGAGGGCGGTTTCAAGTATCTAAAAGGGCGTCACAAGGAGGAGGGAGAAAACTTGTTCATCTTGGCCTCTGAGGACAGGACAAGGAGCAATGGGCTTAAACTGCAGCAGGGGAGGTTGAGGTTGGACATTAGGAAAAAGTTCCTGCCTGCCAGGTTGGTCAAACCCTGGAATCAATTGCCTAGGGGGGTTGTGGAATCCCCATCTCTGGAGATATGGAAGAGCAGGTTGGACACACGCCTGTCAGGGATGGTCTAGATGGTGCTTGGTCTTGCCATGAGGGCAGGAACTAGACTGGGTGACTCTCGAGGTCCCTCCCAGGTCTCGTGTCCGGTGACTCCATGATTCTCTGCGCACTGGAGGGAGCGAGCGCAGGTTTGGGCTCAGAGCTGCCCTCTAGCCAGATGTGCCTGAACAGGCCGGCGAGCTGTCTGCCTCCGTTGGAAATCCGCGTGTCCCCTCTCCCAGGCTCCATCAGTCCACGGTCCGTACTGTTCAGCACAAGCTTCCTCAGTCCGGCCCCCCGAGGCCGACCTCGCCGCCGTCCCCAGAGCGAGGAAGCCAAACCCGGCTGCGTGAGGGAGTGCCCGTCCCCATCGACACAGCGAGACTTCAGCGCAAAACAGACCCTCGGCTCCTCCGGGAAACGGGCTGAGCGGAGGCCTGCTAGGCACAGACCTACGGGCCTGCGGGGCTCAGACCAGCACAGCGCCGGCAGGGCGGGAAACGGCTCTTGGGGAAGCAGAGTTGGGGCCAGAGGAGATTAGACAAGTGTGTAGGAGACGGGAAAACCCCAACGCATCGTCACACTGGCTCCACCCACGTGGCTACAAAGCAGGTTGATCCTGGAAAACGTCCTAGGAGATGTCCCCATGGGAGTGAGTCCAACTTTTCTGGGGCCCGGGGACTTGACTGGCAGGACAGCAGTTTCCTCTCCCCTTCTTGATGAAGCTCCCAAATTCACTGCCTTGGCATAAGGAGGAGCTGGGTGAAAAGGGGGAGAGGGGGAGGGACAGAAGGCAAGAAGCCAGGGGCAATTTTTAATTCTAGCCGGGTGTTTTCCCCCAAGACCTGCCCGTTTAACAACAGTCTGCAGGCAGGTGAACAGAAGGGGCAATGCCTCAAACAACAGCTCTAGGAACCCTGAGCCCTTCTACCATGTGTTGCTGCATGTACAGTTACAGCACACCCGCTCTGTACTTGAGAGCGTTTGTCTGTCTGTGTCTCCATCTCTTTGTTCCAGAGACCCTCCTAAACAATAAGAGGATCAGTCTGCAGCTTCCTCCTCTCCTAACGTACAGCGAGGGCAGGGCTTGGCTGGGCCAGGACAATGAGATGTGCCTGGAATGGGATTCATTCTCCAAACACATAAAGGGGGGGGCGCTGCTAGCAGGGATGGTTATACCATAGAGTGACCACAGGAGGGCAGCAAGGGGCCAGAGATGGAGCCTGAGACAGCTCTAACCCCGTTGGGCCAGCAGGGGGCAGGTATGGAGAAAGGGACAGCTATCTGTACATCACTGAGAGAGTTTGTCTGTCTGTCCGTCCCCCTCCTGGGGGACATAAACCTCTCCCCCGGCCCTACTGCTGGAGCTGCTGAAGCCATGGAGAGGCACTTCTTACCTGGCCCAAGCTGCTGTGGTGTGAGGCCTGGGGCTGTCCTCTCTCCCCAGGGCAGCCTACACCCTGAACCCCCCCCAGCCCCGCCCCAGAACACTGTATTCCGGGGCATGGAAATCAAGTTCCCCCTCCCCCCGGCGCGACTCCCTCGCCCTCCTGGGGCATTGCAAATCTCCCGACGCACCCTGCACTAGGTGACGAGTCACATGGAGGGATAGTGACCCCTGGGGCGTTGCTCCCTGCACTGATGGAAGCCTTGCTGGTGAGGGGATGCCCCAGGGATACCCGGAGCACAGTGCGGACACACAATAGCAGTGCAATTACTGCGGCGGCTGCAGGCCCGTGTCCCTTAGGGCGGTGTGTGTCAACCTTTTTTTATGAAGTACCCCTTTAAAAAAATTGCAAGTACCCCCAGTTCCGACAGTTTTCAGACACACAAAACATTTTTCTACCGTGGCAACACATTTGTTTAAACAACTTAATGGTGGCCAGGCGGGCGATGACCTTTTTGGGTGTAAAAAGTACAAAAATAATAAAGTGCTGCAAAACCTCACACACAAATTCAGTTTGCTCCAAATTTCAGTTGTGTTGACGTTCCGCCCCCTCCCCCCGACTTCTCCCAAGTACCCCTACGGGTGCTCGTACCACTGGTTGAGACACACTGCCCTAGGTCACCGTCATTTGGCAGTGTAGACACGGCTAGACAATCCCACCCGGTGCTTGAGATCACAGTAATAGGGCATTGGCCCCGTTGGCTAGGGCTGGTGCTGGGGTCTCAGCAAGATGGACAGGGTCTGTGTAAGGCCGAAGGGGGGGGGGTTTCTTGGCAGTCAAACCCACCAGCCTCGTCTGAGCGAGTGGAACCGCGGCGAGCGGGGATACAGCAGCGCAGCAGCGCCGCCCTGGGAACCGAGTGCACCGAGGCTCACCGCCCGGACGGAGTCAAACCAAAAGACAGGACTAGGCAGCACTTGTGTTTCAGCAAGTCCAGACCAGCACGGCCACATCTCTATGGCTATTCGACATGCAAGGGGTTAAAACCGGGACGTTTTAGCAGCACGGGCCGGCGGCAGCCCACGGCGACCGAGCACCCTCTAGCGCTGCCGGAGACAATCAGCTGTTCGTTTATGTCACAGGGTGAAGAGTTGCACAGGGGGTATTGCCAGTCGGGGCTCGCTGGGGACTCGGAGCCCTTCCGCCAGAAAAGGTTCCCGTGTCCAAGAGCAGGTTGAGGGGCTCTGATTGGAGCGGGTCAGAAACCAATTCTGGGAACTATTTGGACTTCTTGGCAACAGTAGCTCACCCCGAGATCTGCGCTGGGAGCCGAGGGCCGGACACTCCCCGCCCAGCCGGTCACCGGGGAGAGACGCCGAGGAGCAGGCGCGTCTCCGGGGGGGAGCAGACGAGGCCAGGGCCAGGGGCTGGGTGTGACGTAGTGGGGGGTAACTTGCTGGGGCTGTGGGCGACCTCTGCTGTCTATAGCAGGACCCAGCAAGGCAGGGGGGGGAGTCATTATGCAAAGGGGGCTCCAAACCTGTCTGACCAGCTACCCCCCAGGGAGAGAATCAAAGGAAGGGGGAATGCCGCCCTGGCTGGGGGGCAGGGCTGGAGGAGAGTTGGTTAGTCTCTGTCTGGTATCATGGGGGAAGCAGCCTAAGCAACAGGCTGGGGTTTAGGAGGCCAGACCCCCCCATCTCAAGGGGGGCTGAGGCATCCTAGGCCTGCCCTGGAACCAGATTCCATCTGTGCTGTATCCTGGAGGAGCAATAAACCACCTCTATTCTACTGGCTGGGGGAGTCTGTTCGTGCCACTACGGGGGTGCAGGAGACGGGGCACCCCAACGCGCCGTCACACCAGGCACGGCCCCGGCAGGCAGGGAAGCTGAGACAGGAGCCCAGGCAGACAGAGACGCAGCCGAGGTGAATCGAGCGGTTGCAGAAGCTTAAGGGCGGGCCGGCAGGTTCCGTGAGGGCGGGGAGACGGCGCCGGCCAGGCCCAGGGACGGCTGCTGGGGAGCGGCGGGTCAGCCACGGCAAACGGGGCAGGGGGCTGCCGGGAAGCCGCTGTCTGTGTGACGCTGCACCAAGGGGGGAGCGACTCTGGCCTCGGCGTAGGGAAACAGCTGCGGGGCTGTGCCCAGAAGCTGGGTGGGTGGTTGTGTGTCTCCATGTAGGTGTGTGATTGTGTCTCTCTGGGGGTGTGTCTGTCTGTCTGTGTGGTGTGTGGGCATGCGTCTCTGGGGGGGTATGTGTGGGGGTTGTCTCTGGGTGTGTGAGGGGGTGTCTCTGGGAGGGGGTTGGGGAGTCTCTGGGTGAGTGAGGGGGTATCTCTGTGGGGGTGAGGGTGGGTGTCTGTGTAGGTGTATGAGGGGGTGTGTCTATGTGTGTGGGGGTGTCTCTGTGGGGGTATAGGGGGTGTCTCTGCAGGGGGGGCTGTCTCTGTGTGTGGGGAGAGCTGTCTTGGGGGGTGTCTGTGAGGGTGCGGGGCGGGTGTCTGTGGGGGAGGTGTCGGGGGGGACAGAGCACCCTGGGAGCTGGGCAGAGCGGCGGCCGCCCAGGGGAGATTCCAGCGCCGCCCACTGACTGGCCTTGCCCCCACAGCTAGGTGGTGCACATCCCCCTGTGCCTCGGCGCACATACACATTTATTCCTCACAGGGCTGGAAAGCGTTCGCGGGGACACTGGGCGCGGCCCAGTTGTAAGGGGGTGGCCGGGCCTGGCTTCAGCTTGCTGGGGCCCAGGGCCAAAGCCCAGGCTGGAGGACTCAGGTTACCCCCCTCCCTACCCCGCGTGGGGCAGGCAGACTTCAGCCCCGCTCCTGGGGTCCCGCAGTGACTGTTGCCGGCCGGGGCCGCGGTCCTGCCCTGGGCTAACCGGTGCCGACGGCCTGTGGCAGCTTGTCTGCAAGGGGGGGAACCGCCTCGGGCGCCGGCGACTCCCCGGTGCTGCGGTTCCCCGGGGCAGAGCTCGGCCCCCTCAGCGGAGCCCCCCTTCCCCTTCCGGCGGGGACGTGCCAGCGGGCCCCTCCCCTCGGCCTCTGCGCCTTCCCCGGGACAGGGCTCCGGGCCCTGCGCCAGCTCCCTCGCTGCGTCCCCGGGGCCCCCTTTGGGAGGGCCACAGAGAGCTCGCTCTGCCGTGCCCCCCACGCGGCCTGCCCTATTGCGGGGCCAGAAGCCCTCCTGGAGGAGTGAGACATAGGGGGCCAGAGCTGTTGGCAGGACCCATTGTGCTCATTAGGCCTGCTTTCCAGGGGCGCTTTCTCCTGAACCCCTGAATTAACTGACCCCAATGAGCACCCCAAATTCAGCCGGCCCCTCCTGGCACAATGTTGGGGCCACACAGCCTGACCCCCTGGCCTGTCTAATCCTGAAATGTGCACCCAAAAGTCCATCCAGACCACAGCCATAGTGGGGGGCTGGAACCCTGACCCCAAAGTGCCCCCCATGTCCCACCCTGCGCCCCTCCCCGCAGGGCGACGCTCTGGCCGATCTGGCGCGGCGGGAGCAGTTTGAGACATGATGTGTCGGCAGAACACGGGATCCAACCGTGGCAACGCCACCACGAGGCAGGAGCCGGCTTTGGGGGCCGTAACCCCGCTTCCCCCTTTGGCGGGCAGGCTGAGGGAAAGGGGAGGGGTGCAAGGAGCACACGGACCGGACAGAGACATCTCTTAGGGCAGGGTCTATTCACAAAGCTGCTCTGTGTTCTAGCCAGGAGGAGAGGAGGGAAGGCTGGGTCCAATCGGATGAGCCAATCAAATGAAAAAGCATCTAACACATCAGGGAATGGCAGCCAGATAAATAGTGACAAATGCTTAAAGTGCTTGTACACAAATGCTAGAAGTCTAAATAGTAAAAAGGGTGAACTAGAGTGCCCCGTTTTAAAGGAGGATATTAATAGAACAGGCATCACGGAAACTTGGTGGAATGAGGACAATCAACAGGAGAGTCACACCAGGGTACAAAATCTACCAGAAGGACAGAGCAGGTCGTGTGGGTGGGGGAGGAGCCCTATATGTGAAAGAAATTGTAGACACTCAAATGAAGTAAAAATCTTAAATGAGCCAAACTGTTCCTTAGAATCTCTCTGGATAGTAAGTCCATGCTCCAGTGAGAAGAATAGAGCAGTCGGGATATACGATCGACCCCCGACCAGGACAGTGATAGTGACTATGAAATGCTAAGCGAGATTAGAGAGGCTATCAAATTAAAAAACTCAGTAACAGTGGGGGGATTTCAGCTATCCCCGTATCGACTGGGGACACGTCACCTCGGGACGGGATACAGAGAGAAACTTTCTTGATACCTTAACTGACTGCTTCTCGGAGCAGCTGGGTCTGGAACCCACAAGGGGAGAGACTGTTCTTCATTTCCTCCTAAGGGGGGAGGGGGGGGCGCAGGATCTGGTCCAAGAGGTACATATAACTGGACCGCTATGAAATAGTGCCCGTCATGTAATAAAAGGTAACATCCCTGCGGTGGGAAACACCTCAGCAGCCCAGCACTCTGGCATTTAATTTCAGAAAGGAGAACTACACCAAGGTAGGCAGTTAGTTAAACGGAAATTAAAAGGAACACTGACTAAAGTCACATCCCTGCAAACTGCATGGACACTTTTCAAAGACACCATAATAGAGACCCAACTTAAATGTAAACCCAAAATTACAAAACACAGTAAGAGAACCACAAAAGTGACACCGGGGCTTAACAACCAGGTAAAAGAAGCAGTGAGAGATAAAAAGCTATCCAGGTAAAAGAAAAAGTCAAATCCTAGTGAGGAAAATAGAAAGGACCATAAACTGTGTCAAATGAAGTGTAAAAATGTAACAAGAAAAGCCAAAAAGGAGTTTGAAGAGCAGCTAGCCAAAATCTGACAAAGTGACAGCAAAATGTTTTTAAGTACATCAGGAGCAGGAAGCCGACTAAACAACCCGCTGGGCCCTTGGACGATGGAGATGCTAAAGGAGCCCTCCAAGACGATAAAGTCATAGCGGAGAAGCTAAATGAATTCTTTGCTTCAGTCTTGACCGCTGAGGATATTGGCGAGACTCCCAAATCGGAGCCAGTCTTTTTAGGTGACAAATCTGAGGAACTGTCCCGGATTGAGGTGTCAGTAGAGGAGGTTTTGGAACAAATGGATAAACTTCACAGTAACAAGCAGGGCTCGACAAATCACCGTTTCTACACGCCCATGGCAAGTAGATTTCACCGCCATTTGTCAAGCCCTGGTAACAAGTCACCGGGACCAGCTGGCATTCGCCCAAGAGCTCTGAAAGAACTCCAATGGGACATTGCCGAACTATTACCTGTGGTCTGTAACCTGCCTTTAAATCGGCTTCTGTACCCAATGACTGGAAGGTAGCCAACGTGACCCCAATATTTAAAAAAGGCTCTAGAGGCGATCCCGGCAATTACAGACCAGTAAGTCTAACGTCAGGACCAGGCAAATTTGTTGAAACAATAGTAAAGAATAAAATTGTCAGAGATATGGATGAACATAATGAGCTGGGGGAAATGAGTTTAACTGTTAATTTGAACTAAGGGGTTTATCTCGGAATCGCGCTTCTCTGCCACTTGTAGAGGCAGGCAGTTATTCCAGGCTAGTCAATTTCCAAAATGGCGACCGGCTGGGAACATGCTAACGAAGCGCAGAATATTTAAATCCCGCGCTTCATTTGCAATTTCGGTCGCCCTCATTAGCCTCCCTAGTTCGAACTATGGGGCTAGTGTAGACGTACCCCTAGAGATCTTTGAGGGGGGTCAACAAACAGATGGACCAGGGGGATCCAGTAGATGTAGCGAACTTAGATTTCCAGAAAGCCTCTGACAAGGTCCCTCACCAAAGGCTCTTAAGCAAAGTAAGTTGTCATGGGACAAGAGGGTTGGTCCTTTTGTGGACTGATAACTGGTTACAAGACAGGAAACAAAGGGTAGGAATAAATGGGCAGTTTTCAGAGGGGAGGGAGGTAACTAGTGGGGTCCCCCAAGGGTCAGTCCTAGGACCAATCCTATTCCACTTATTCATAAACGATCTGGAGAAAGGGGTAAGCAGGGAGGTGGCAGATGAGACCAAACTGCTCAAGATAGTTAAGACCAAAGCAGACCGTGAAGAGCTTCATAAAGATCTCCCCAAACTAAGGGTCTGTCCACACTTGCACCCTAGTTCGAACTAGGGATGCAAATGCAGGCGTTCGAAATAGTCAATGAAGCGGGGATTTAAATATCCTGCACTTCATTAGCATGATCTCGCCGGCGCGTTACTCCGCTCAACAGCTGTTCCGAACGTTACGAGCAGGTTACGAGCAGCCCCCCCCCCACCACGTCACAGGTCCACCAATGGCTATTGGCCAGGCTGCGTAGGAACCGTGTCCCTGGCCTCTGTCTGTCCGGAGGTGGGCGCCAGGGGAGGGAGGAGGTGAGGCTGACCTGATGGGTTCCCCCAGGACACGGCTGGCTGGACCGTTGCTCTGACCCCGTCTGGCCGCTCTCCTGCTCTCCGGCTGGCTCTGCTTTCAAGGGCCCAGCAGGTGCACACCGGCCGGTGGCCGTGCTGCCGCGAGCATTGGCTCTCCTCCCGCCCGGGCCAGCCAAGCCGTGTGGGGCAGACCGGGCACTGGGGCAGCCACACGCTAACAAGGCAGCTTCTGTCTCCAGGTGCGGGGCGCGGTTTCAAACCAGAGGGGGAAATTCAAAGAAAAACCACAGAACAGAAACGGGACTAAAATGAACAGATACAAGACACTGCCCTGCCTCAGGGCTGGGGGGAGAACCCAGGCGTCCCGGCTCCCAGCCCCCCTGCTCTAACCACTAGACCGCATGCCCATCCCAGAGCCAAGGCAAGAACCCTGGCTCCCAGCCCCCGGCTCTAACCACTAGTCCCCCCACCCTCCAGAGGACCCAGGCATCCTGGCTCCGAGCCCCTCCTGGTCATGATGTCCCCTGGGGGTCGGTGGATCCCTGCGCGGCGGGGGCCTTCGGGGGGTCCCCGTTTCCCTGCTGAGCCCCGGACACAGTCTCTCCTCCTGGAGTCTCCTCTGGGCTCATGGGCCGATTCCGTGTGAAGAAGCCGAACTGGGAGAGAGAAGGGGGTCAGGGGGCTGCCGGGCAGAGGGGCAGGCGGGTGCCGGGGGGGGGGGGCTCACCTTGTAGAGCAGCGCGACCAGCACGGCGAGGAGCAGGACGCCCCCGAGGGAGCTGCCGATGATCACCGGGACCGGGTCGAAATGGGAGATCACCTCCACCTCCGTGGTGACCTGCGGAGACACACGCTTGGGGAGAGAGCCCGGGGGTCCTGCTCTACCCACTAGCCCCCGCTGCCTTCCCAGAGCCGGGCCGGGAGCCCACTCTAACCACTGGCCCCCACTGCCCTGCCAAAGCGGGGAGAGGCCCCTGTGCCCCGCCCCCGAGAGCCCTGCCCCGGTACCTGGCTGTACTGGAATTGCTCCGGCTGGCTCTGGAAATACTGGGTCTCGTCGATGCCGACAGTGGCCTCGCTGCGGAGCCAGAGCCGGCGGGCCTCCAGCTGCGGGACAGACGGACAGGGCGAGGGTGAGGGCAGGCTGCACCGGGGGAGCCCCCCCCCCCCCACGTCGCCGGGCCTACCTTCGCTCCGCCCTCGGCTCGGTACAGCTCCCCCGAGAAGGTGAATCCCAGGGACTCCCCGCTGCCCAGAGAGGGCACCTCACACCGCACCCGGGTGCAGACAGACGCCCCCAGGCACCCGCGCTGGAGCAAGGGAAGCAGAGTCAGGCGCCAGCCCATCCCACGTCGCAGCCACATGGCTCCTCCCCAGAAGGGTCGCATCCCAGCGCCGGCGGGGACCCCCGAGTGCCCAGCCCCCTCAACCCAGACGGGCCCCATCCCCGAGCGCCCAGACCCCCCGACCCAGACAGGCCCCGTCCCCGAGCGCCCAGCCCCCCCGACCCAGACGGGCCCCGTCCCCAAGCACCCAGCCCACCCTGACCCAGACGGGCCCCGTCCCCGAGCGCCCAGCCCCCCCCGACCCAGACGGGCCCCGTCCCCGAGCGCCCAGCCCCCCCCGACCCAGACGGGCCCCGTCCCCTGCCCCACAACCCACTGTTGTAACCGGTGCCCGCCCACCCCAGAGGTGGCTGCATCTCGGCTTGGATCTTACTGTCACGGGCTCCCTGGGGGTCTTGGCTGCAGTCCCCATTCGGAGGGTCAGGGGAGGGGAGCATGCGAACCGCTGTCCCTGCAAGGGAAGGGCGCAGGCTGTGCCACCGGAGAACCCAGGAGTCCTGCTCTCTGCCCCCCCTCGCCCCCCCGGGCCCCTCGGCCCTGCCCCAGGGACTCACCCCCTCACTGAGCTTCGCAGACACGTTCCAGACGAAGCCGAGCTCGGCCCGGATGGGGAGTTCAAAGGTCACGCTGACGGGCACAGCGGAGTGCCCCAAATTCTGCACCTGAGCCGTGGGGGACACAGGCAGAGGGAAGAGGGAAGAGGAGACCTCGGCGCCCGAATCCACCTGGCACCGAGCGCCCGGTCTCAGCCCCGTCCCCGCGCAGCCCCCTCGGGCGCCCGAATCCACCCGGCACCGAGCGCCCGGTCTCAGCCCCGTCCCTGCGCAGCCCCCTCGGGCGCCCGAATCCACCCGGCACCGAGCGCCCGGTCTCAGCCCCGTCCCTGCGCAGCCCCCTCGGGCGCCCGAATCCACCCGGCACCGAGCGCCCGGTCTCAGCCCCGTCCCCGCGCAGCCCCCTCGGGCGCCCTGCGGCTCAGCCAGGCGCAGCCGCGCTCACCTGGTAGCCGTGGGCGATGGCGTGTGGCTCCGGCCGCTCCGCGGAGACGCTGATGTAGGTGACTGAACCCAGGCTGGGGGAGACGGGGCGTCAGCGGGGGGGCGGGGGGGGGGCTGTAACCGGGCCCCCCGCGCTGCGCTGGGATTCCCGCCGACTCGCCCACGTGGGGATGGGCCCAGACACCCCGGCCCGGCCTGGGCAGGGAACAAGGCTCTTCCCGGGGAGACGCAGAGGGAGGGGGACGGACACCGGGTTGGGGGCAGGGCTGGGAGGGGCAGTTTGTGGCAGGGGGGTGGGGGATGGACCCTGCCCCAAGGGGGCTGAGGCGTCCTGGCCCCTCGCGCCTGTGCTGGGCTGTGCCCGGAGGAGCACTGAGCCCCCTTCCACTGGCCGGCGCAGTGAGCTCCGGCTGCTGCGGGTGCAGGGGCGGGGGCTCCCCCACGCGCCGTCACAGGGTCTGGGTGGAGCCCGGGGCCCCCGAAAGGGGCCGGCAGGGCACCGGGGGGGGAGAGGGACCGAGGGGGGTCGGGGGTTGCCACCCTTTCACGATGACGTCCACGGGGCGCAGAACTGGCAGCTCCCGCGTGGCTGCGTTGTCCGCCAGCGTCCCGCTCGTCCCGTTCTCGTTCTGACTGCAGGGGGGAGGGGAACAGGCTGAGCTTGGGACCCAGAGCCCCCCCTTCCCCAGAGCCCCCCCTTCCCCACAGCTACTCTGGGACAGCCCCCCCCAACCCAACAGCGCCCTGGGGCAGCCTCCCCTTCCCCACAGCCTCCATGGAGCAGGGCCCCTGTCCCTACAGCCCCCCAGGGCACCCCCCAGCAGGTGGCACATGGACAGCTGGGGGGACGGACAGGGGGTACCGGGGGGTGCTGCAGGCGGCCGGTATCGCAGCGCTGCGGGAGCAGAGCCGCCGGGCCAGGCCGTACCCCCACACAGACAGGCAGCAGCTCAGCCCGCTGGCCCTGCGGCTCGGAGGCAGGACGCGTCCCCAGCTCCGCCCTGGTCTTGCCGCCAGCACCCGCGGGCCGTCTCGGGGCCCGGCCGCACCCCAGGCCTGGGGACTCTGCTCCCGCCGGCAGCCCACCCTGCCCTGGGCACGCCCAGGGGCCCCCCAGGCACAGGGATGACGAGAGACGGACGGACGGACGCAGAGCAGAGAGCGCCGGCGGGCCCCGTGGCTCCCCCAGGCGGGACGCACCAGGCGGCTCGGAGGGTGAAGGAGGCGGGGGCCGCGGGCCAGGCGGTGAGGGACGACACGTGGAAGGCCAGTCGCAGGAACACCTGGGGGGGAGCGAAGGTGAGACGCGGCGCCAGGGGCAGACCCGGGACCCTGAGCCCCCCCCCCGCCGCCTCGCTCACCGTCGTTTGCTCCCGCAGCACCGCCGGGCTCAGCTGGCAGGAGCTGGTGGGGGCGGACAGGTCGCCCAGAGCCCCGGGCAGGCTGCAAACCAGAGAGAGGGGCCAGCGGGACTGGGGAAAGCAAGGGCCAGTTAGGGACAGCGCCCCTCGGCCCGCCCCAGCCCAGCCCCCCCGCTGGTCCCCCCACTCCTGCCCCCAGCCCTGCCAGTGCCCCTCCACCCCGCAGCCCCTGCCCCCAGCCGCCCCGCTGGTCCCCCCACTCCTGCCCCCAGCCCTGCCAGTGCCCCCTGCTCCCGCCCCACAGCCCCTGCCAGCCCAGCCCCCCCGCTGGTCCCCCCACTCCTGCCCCCAGCCCTGCCAGTGCCCCCTGCTCCCGCCCCACAGCCCCTGCCAGCCCAGCCCCCCCGCTGGTCCCCCCACTCCTGCCCCCAGCCCTGCCAGTGCCCCCTGCTCCCGCCCCACAGCCCCTGCCCCCAGCCGCCCCGCTGGTCCCCCCACTCCTGCCCCCAGCCCTGCCAGTGCCCCCTGCTCCCGCCCCACAGCCCCTGCCAGCCCAGCCCCCCCGCTGGTCCCCCCACTCCTGCCCCCAGCCCTGCCAGTGCCCCCCACCCCGCAGCCCCTGCCAGCCCTCCCCCAGCCCTGCAGGTGCTCCCCAATCCCACTCCACAGCCCCACCCCCCAGCCTCTGCCCCCCCTCACTCCCGCCCCACAGCCCCCTACCTGCAGGACAGAGCCCCCCCGGAAGGCCATCCCTGGGGGATACTGGAGGGTCAGCGCCGGCCCAAAAGCCATTTCTCCCGCGTTCTCCAGCTGCACCGTCAGGTTGAGGAGGAAGCGGGGGCTGAGCCGGAGGCCTGGGGACCTGCAAAGTGCACGCTGAGTCCGGCCCGGCCTGGCCCAGCAGGGGCGCGGGGCGGGGGCTGCCGGGGCCACTCACCCCGAGAAGTTGAAGGAGACGCGCAGGTCGGCCACGCACACCTCGTCCGCCCCGCACCGCCGCTCAAAGGGCACCTGCGGGGCAGAGAGCCGGGCGCCGGTCACAGCCCCGGGCAGCGCGGGGAGCCAAGGGCCCAGGGCCGGGCGCCGGTCACAGCCCCGGGCAGCGCGGGGAGCCAAGGGCCCAGGGCCGGGCGCCGGTCACAGCCCCGGGCAGCGCGGGGAGCCAAGGGCCCAGGGCCGGGCGCCGGTCACAGCCCCGGGCAGCGCGGGGAGCCAAGGGCCCAGGGCCGGGCGCCGGTCACAGCCCCGGGCAGCGCGGGGAGCCAAGGGCCCAGGGCCGGGCGCCGGTCACAGCCCCGGGCAGGGCGGGGAGCCAAGGGCCCAGGGCCGGGCGCCGGTCACAGCCCCGGGCAGCGCGGGGAGCCAAGGGCCCAGGGCCGGGTGCCGGTCACAGCCCCGGGCAGCGCGGGGAGCCAAGGGCCCAGGGCCGGGCGCCGGTCACAGCCCCGGGCAGCGCGGGGAGCCAAGGGCCCAGGGCCGGGTGCCGGTCACAGCCCCGGGCAGCGCGGGGAGCCAAGGGCCCAGGGCCGGGCGCCGGTCACAGCCCCGGGCAGCGCGGGGAGCCAAGGGCCCAGGGCCGGGTGCCGGTCACAGCCCCGGGCAGCGCGGGGAGCCAAGGGCCCAGGGCCGGGCGCCGGTCACAGCCCCGGGCAGCGCGGGGAGCCAAGGGCCCAGGGCCGGGTGCAGTAGCAGGAGGAGGGGAGGGGACCCAGAACCTGGGATTACAAGGTAAGGGGGCTGGAATGGAACCCAGGCATCCGGGTGGTATGGGGGGGGAGGGGATCCAGGCATCCGGGTGGTATGGGGGGGGAGGGGATCCAGGCATTCGGGTGTTATGGGGGGGGGAGGGGATCCAGGCATCCGGGTGGTATGGGGGGGAGGGGATCCAGGCATCCGGGTGGTATGGGGGGGGGAGGGGATCCAGGCATCCGGGTGGTATGGGGGGGAGGGGATCCAGGCATCCGGGTGGTATGGGGGGGAGGGGATCCAGGCATCCGGGTGGTATGGGGGGGAGGGGATCCAGGCATCCGGGTGGTATGGTGGGGGGGGGGCGGGAGTGGAGGGGAGGAGATCCAGGCATCCGGGTGGTATGGGGGGGAGGGGACCCGGGCACCCAGCTGCGTGTGGGGGCGGGGTACCTTGAGGTGAGTGGTTGTGTTGGTGTCAGGGGACAGCAGGGGTGTCAGACCCCTGGTGCCCTCGATTGGCTCCCCCTGGACTGAGAAATTCATCCGCAGCTCCACCGGGGTCAGGAAATCCTCCAGGCAGGCCTGGGGGGAAGTGAGTGCTGTGAGCTTCCCCAAAGCAGTGCCCCAGCCATGAACTCCCCCATGCTGTGAGCTTCCCCAAAGCAGTGCCCCAGCCATGAACTCCCCCGTGCTGCGAGCTGCCCCACAGCAGTGCCCCAGCCATGAACTCCCCCATGCTGCGAGCTGCCCCACAGCAGTGCCCCAGCCATGAACTCCCCCGTGCTGCGAGCTGCCCCACAGCAGTGCCCCAGCCATGAACTCCCCCATGCTGCGAGCTGCCCCACAGCAGTGCCCCAGCCATGAACTCCCCCGTGCTGCGAGCTGCCCCACAGCAGTGCCGGGGGGGGGCGGGACCTACCAGGGCGTGCAGGGTCTTGGTGGTGCACTCTGGCGCCGCGCCGACCCGCACAGAGTCCAGGAGCTGCGAGGCTCCGTCGTGCAGCACCAGGCGCGGGTTGGAGCTCCCAGGGTCCAGCCGGAGCGCGAAGGAGACGTTGGCGTGAAGGGGCGCTGGGGGGAAAGCAGAGTGGGAGCAGGGCCGGGAGCAGAGGGGGTGGGGGAGGGGGGCCACACAACGGTGCGAGAGTCCGGGAAGGGGGGGGGCTCACCTGGCCCCCTCTGGCCGATCTGGCGGAGGTTGAAGCACAGGGTCAGGTTGACCTGCCCAGCCAGCTGGCCCGCGGGCCCCGCACAGCCGGCCTCGCCCAGGGGGATCCGGGCGGGAGCCAGCGCCAGGGAGGGGGCGACGCCGATCAGCGGACGGACCCTGCCGGGGGACGGAGGCGCGGACAGTGAGGGGGGGGACAGGCGGCGTGTCGGGGCCCCCCCCACCCCCGTGCGCAGCCGGACGGGACCCCCGGGCCGCTGAGGGAGAAGGGTCGGTGCTGCTCCGAGATCCAGCGCGGACGGAGGAGCTGGGGCCGAGCCTCAGTTGCCTGGGGGGGTCACTTAGTCTGCTCCCCTCATGCTTCCCCCCCTGCAGCTCCCCTCCTGCACTGTCCTGCCCCCCCCGGGGAAGCTCTTGTCCCCTGGTCCCCAGGAGGTGAGACCCCGACACGCGCCCCAGGGTGTCCTGCCTGGCCCCCTCCGGCAGAGAGAGCGGCAAGGGGGGGGCCAGGAGGTGAGACCCCGACACGCGCCCCAGGGTGTCCTGCCTGGCCCCCTCCGGCAGAGAGAGCGGCAAGGGGGGGGCCAGGAGGTGAGACCCCGACACGCGCCCCAGGGTGTCCTGCCTGGCCCCCTCCGGCAGAGAGAGCAGCAAGGGGGGGGTTCAGGAGCGCACAGTGATTGGAACAGCCCCGACCTCCCCCCAGCCCCAGTGCTGCGAGCTTCCCACCACAGTGCCACCCGCCCCCCCTCTCCCTCACCTGAGCAGCACGGCCCGGCCCAGGGCCCCCACGGCCACGTCCGGCAGCCCGTCCCCGCTGAGATCCAGCCGCCCCCGCACAGACTGGCCGAAAAACCGCAGAGCAGGAAAGAAACACCCGCCGGAGATACGCTGCGGGGGGGGGGGGGGGAGGTTGGATAGTGCCCCTCGCTCCCGCCCCGCAGCCCCCCCAGCCCTGCCCCCAGCCCTGCCAGTGCCCCTCGCTCCCGCCCCGCAGCCCCCCCCAGCCCTGCCCCCAGCCCTGCCAGTGCCCCTCGCTCCCGCCCCGCAGCCCCCCAGCCCTGCCAGTGCCCCTCGCTCCCGCCCCGCACCCCCCCAGCCCTGCCAGTGCCCCTCACTCCCGCCCCGCAGCCCCCCCCAGCCCTGCCCCCAGCCCTGCCAGTGCCCCTCGCTCCCGCCCCGCAGCCCCCCAGCCCTGCCCCCAGCCCTGCCAGTGCCCCTCGCTCCCGCCCCGCAGCCCCCCAGCCCTGCCAGTGCCCCTCACTCCCGCCCCGCAGCCCCCCCCAGCCCTGCCCCCAGCCCTGCCAGTGCCCCTCGCTCCCACCCCGCACCCCCCCAGCCCTGCCAGTGCCCCTCGCTCCCGCCCCGCAGCCCCCCCAGCCCTGCCCCCAGCCCTGCCAGTGCCCCTCGCTCCCGCCCCGCAGCCCCCCAGCCCTGCCAGTGCCCCTCACTCCCGCCCCGCAGCCCCCCCAGCCCTGCCCCCAGCCCTGCCAGTGCCCCTCGCTCCCGCCCCGCAGCCCCCCAGCCCTGCCAGTGCCCCTCACTCCCGCCCCGCAGCCCCCCCAGCCCTGCCCCCAGCCCTGCCAGTGCCCCTCGCTCCCGCCCCGCACCCCCCAGCCCTGCCAGTGCCCCTCGCTCCCGCCCCGCACCCCCCCAGCCCTGCCAGTGCCCCTCACTCCCGCCCCGCAGCCCCCCCAGCCCTGCCCCCAGCCCTGCCAGTGCCCCTCGCTCCCGCCCCGCACCCCCCCAGCCCTGCCAGTGCCCCTCACTCCCGCCCCGCAGCCCCCCCAGCCCTGCCCCCAGCCCTGCCAGTGCCCCTCACTCCCACCCCGCACCCCCCCAGCCCTGCCAGTGCCCCTCACTCCCGCCCCGCACCCCCCCAGCCCTGCCAGTGCCCCTCACTCCCGCCCCGCAGCCCCCCCAGCCCTGCCCCCAGCCCTGCCAGTGCCCCTCACTCCCACCCCGCACCCCCCCAGCCCTGCCAGTGCCCCTCACTCCCGCCCCGCACCCCCCCAGCCCTGCCAGTGCCCCTCACTCCCGCCCCGCACCCCCCCAGCCCTGCCAGTGCCCCTCACTCCCGCCCCGCAGCCCCCCCCAGCCCTGCCCCCAGCCCTGCCAGTGCCCCTCGCTCCCGCCCCGCACCCCCCCAGCCCTGCCAGTGCCCCTCGCTCCCGCCCCGCACCCCCCCAGCCCTGCCAGTGCCCCTCGCTCCCGCCCCGCAGCCCCCCCAGCCCTGCCCCCAGCCCTGCCAGTGCCCCTCACTCCCGCCCCGCACCCCCCCAGCCCTGCCAGTGCCCCTCGCTCCTGCCCCGCACCCCCCCAGCCCTGCCAGTGCCCCTCACTCCCGCCCCGCAGCCCCCCCCAGCCCTGCCCCCAGCCCTGCCAGTGCCCCTCGCTCCCGCCCCGCAGCCCCCCAGCCCTGCCCCCAGCCCTGCCAGTGCCCCTCGCTTCCGCCCCGCAGCCCCCCAGCCCTGCCAGTGCCCCTCACTCCCGCCCCGCAGCCCCCCCAGCCCTGCCCCCAGCCCTGCCAGTGCCCCTCGCTCCCGCCCCGCACCCCCCCAGCCCTGCCAGTGCCCCTCACTCCCGCCCCGCAGCCCCCCCAGCCCTGCCCCCAGCCCTGCCAGTGCCCCTCGCTCCCACCCCGCACCCCCCCAGCCCTGCCAGTGCCCCTCACTCCCGCCCCGCAGCCCCCCCCAGCCCTGCCCCCAGCCCTGCCAGTGCCCCTCGCTCCCACCCCGCACCCCCCCAGCCCTGCCAGTGCCCCTCGCTCCCGCCCCGCAGCCCCCCCCAGCCCTGCCCCCAGCCCTGCCAGTGCCCCTCGCTCCCGCCCCGCAGCCCCCCAGCCCTGCCAGTGCCCCTCACTCCCGCCCCGCAGCCCCCCCCAGCTCTGCCCCCAGCCCTGCCAGTGCCCCTCGCTCCCGCCCCGCACCCCCCCAGCCCTGCCAGTGCCCCTCACTCCCGCCCCGCAGCCCCCCCCAGCCCTGCCCCCAGCCCTGCCAGTGCCCCTCGCTCCCACCCCGCAGCCCCCCAGCCCTGCCCCCAGCCCTGCCAGTGCCCCTCGCTCCCGCCCCGCACCCCCCCAGCCCTGCCAGTGCCCCTCACTCCTGCCCCGCAGCCCCCCCAGCCCTGCCCCCAGCCCTGCCAGTGCCCCTCGCTCCCACCCCGCACCCCCCCAGCCCTGCCAGTGCCCCTCACTCCCGCCCCGCAGCCCCCCCAGCCCTGCCCCCAGCCCTGCCAGTGCCCCTCGCTCCCGCCCCGCACCCCCCCAGCCCTGCCAGTGCCCCTCACTCCCGCCCCGCAGCCCCCCCCAGCCCTGCCCCCAGCCCTGCCAGTGCCCCTCGCTCCCGCCCCGCACCCCCCCAGCCCTGCCAGTGCCCCTCACTCCCGCCCCGCAGCCCCCCCAGCCCTGCCCCCAGCCCTGCCAGTGCCCCTCACTCCCACCCCGCAGCCCCCCAGCCCTGCCCCCAGCCCTGCCAGTGCCCCTCACTCCCGCCCCGCGGCCCCCCCAGCCCAGCCCTGCCAGTGCCCCTCACTCCCGCCCCGCAGCCCCCCCAGCCCTGCCCCCAGCCCTGCCAGTGCCCCTCACTCCCGCCCCGCGGCCCCCCCAGCCCAGCCCTGCCAGTGCCCCTCACTCCCGCCCCGCAGCCCCCCCAGCCCTGCCCCCAGCCCTGCCAGTGCCCCCTGCTCCCGCCCGCAGCCCCTGGGCATCTCACCTGGCTGTGGGAGTCTCTCAGGGCCAGTCTCTCCAGCTCCCCCAGGAAGATGTAAAGGGCCCCCAGCCCGTCGTCGTCCAGGGGGGCCCCAATGGCCACGTCCTCTCTGCCGTCCCCATTCACATCCCCCAGGGGGCCCAGCGCTGCCCCGAACCGGCCCAGCCCGTTCCCCGGGGACCCCCGCAACCTCTGGGTGCAGTTCAGAGAGCCCTGGGGCAGGGAGAGGGGGGCTCAGAGCCCCGCCCGCTGCCCCCCAGCCTGCCCCCCCACCGTCCCCCACCCCTCCTCTCCCTGCCCCCCACCTCTGCCCCCACCCCTCTCCCTGCCCCCCACCCCTCCTCTCCCTGCCCCCCACCTCTGCCCCCACCCCTCTCCCTGCCCCCCACCCCCTCCTCTCCCTGCCCCCATCACCCCAGCCCCCACCCCCTCCTCTCCCTGCCCGCATCACCCCAGCCCCCACCCACCCCTCTCCCTGCCCCCCTCACCCCAGCCCCATCCACCCCTCTCCCTGCCCCCCTCACCCCAGCCCCATCCACCCCTCTCCCTGCCCCCCTCACCCCAGCCCCATCCACCCCTCTCCCTGCCCCCCCTCACCCCAGCCCCATCCACCCCTTTCCCTGCCCCCCTCACCCCAGCCCCATCCACCCCTCTCCCTGCCCCCTCACCCCAGCCCCGTCCACCCCTCTCCCTGCCCCCATCACCGTAGCCCCATCCACCCCTTTCCCTGCCCCCATCACCCCAGCCCCATCCACCCCTCTCCCTGCCCCCTCACCCCAGCCCCATCCACCCCTCTCCCTGCCCCCATCACCGTAGCCCCATCCACCCCTTTCCCTGCCCCCCTCACCCCAGCCCCATCCACCCCTCTCCCTGCCCCCTCACCCCAGCCCCGTCCACCCCTCTCCCTGCCCCCATCACCGTAGCCCCATCCACCCCTTTCCCTGCCCCCATCACCCCAGCCCCATCCACCCCTTTCCCTGCCCCCCTCACCCCATCCCCATCCACCCCTTTCCCTGCCCCCTCACCCCAGCCCCATCCACCCCTTTCCCTGCCCCCCTCACCCCATCCCCATCCACCCCTTTCCCTGCCCCCATCACCCCAGCCCCCATCACCCCAGCCCCGTCCACCCCTCTCCCTGCCCCCTCACCCCAGCCCCCACCCCTCTCCCTGCCCCCATCACTCCAGCCCCATCCACCCCTCTCCCTGCCCCCATCACCTCAGCCCCATCCACCCCTCTCCCTGCCCCCTCACCCCAGCACCCACCACTCCAGCCCCATCCACCCCTCTCCCTGCCCCCATCATCCCAGCCCCCACCTCTCTCCCTGCCCTCACCCCTCCGCCCCCGTCTCACCCCCTCCCCGAGGGCGCAGACCCAGACCAGGCCACCCCAGTGGCGGTTCTGGTAGCCAGGGGCCCCGATCAGAACCAGATCCGTGTCGCCATCGCTGTCCAGGTCCAGGGTGCAGAGCTCGGCCCCGAAGGCGGATCCCACCTGGGGGAGAGACGGACGGACGGACAGATGCAGGGTGCTGAGGGGCTGGACAGGCAGACGGGGGGAGGGAGGGTGGGCGGACAGATGGACGGGGTGGAGGGACGGACTGACGGACAGATGGACACATGGGACATGGAGGGACGGACAGACAGACGGGCAGGGCTGAGGGCTGCCAGACAGACGGACGGGTGTTCTGGAAGGGCAGGCGAGGGTGCAAGTGGACAGACAGACGGGGAGCTGGGGACAGACGGACGGGGCCACGGCATGATGCTCACCTGCTCCCCCAGGACGCTGCCTCCGACCTGGCTGCTGTTGCTCTGGAAGACCGTGACCCGCCCGACGTGCCCAAACCGGGGGGCCCCGGCCACATACAGGTCACTACCCCCCCGGTGGGCCAGGGCCAGGGAGTAGCCTGTGGGGAGGGGAGGGAGTTAGTGTGGGGAGCGCTGGGGGAGGGAGGGAGGGAAAGGGGTGCAGAACATGGGCAAGAGGGAGGGAGGAGGGGGGAAGAGGAGGGGGAGAAGGGACAGGTGGGGGAGGGGTGGGAAAAGGGGAGTGGGGGGGAAGAAGGGACAGGTGGGGGAGGGGTGGGAAAAGAGGAATGGGGGGAAGAAGGGACAGGTGGGGGAGGGGTGGGAAAAGGAGAGTGGGGGGAAGAAGGGACAGGTGGGGGAGGGGTGGGAAAAGGGGAGTGGGGGGGAAGAAGGGACAGGTGGGGGAGGGGTGGGAAAAGAGGAATGGGGGGGAAGAAGGGACAGGTGGGGGAGGGGTGGGAAAAGGAGAGTGGGGGGAAGAAGGGACAGGTGGGGGAGGGGTGGGAAAAGGGGAGTGGGGGGAAGAAGGGACAGGTGGGGGAGGGGTGGGAAAAGAGGAATGGGGGGAAGAAGGGACAGGTGGGGGAGGGGTGGGAAAAGGAGAGTGGGGGGAAGAAGGGACAGGTGGGGGAGGGGTGGGAAAAGGGGAGTGGGGGGGAAGAAGGGACAGGTGGGGGAGGGGTGGGAAAAGGGGAGTGGGGGGGAAGTAGGGACAGGTGGGGGAGGGGTGGGAAAAGGAGAGTGGGGGGAAGAAGGGACAGGTGGGGGAGGGGTGGGAAAAGGGGAGTGGGGGGAAGAAGGGACAGGTGGGGGAAAAGGGGGGGAATAAGGGGGGGGCTGGGCCACTCACCCAGATAAGCCGCCTTTGCCTCCTCCCGCAGCAAGGACTCGTTGAAGAAGGTCGTGCGGGGGGGGTTTTCCCGCCGCTCCTCCAGCCCCCCCGCCCAGTCGTAGGCCCCCACCGCACCCACCACAATGGCCTCCTGGGGGTCGCGGGGAGACAGAGAAGGGGGGTGAGGGACCCAGGAGTCCTAGCGCCCCCCGCAGGGCTCTGCTCCCCTCCCCCAACCCGGCCCGGCGTGGGGCAGCGCCCTGTGAGCGGGCAGGGCGGCGGGGGGCGCGCGTGCTCAGAGAGGGGGACTGCTCCGAGCGATCCTGGCGGCGCTCCCGGCGGGAGGGGACCCGGCGCAGATTTCCCGGGCGAGGGCGAGGGCGGACGGCCAGGGACCCGGCACACGGACCGGCCTTAGACCCACCAGCGCCGTGGGGCATCCGTTCCCCAGAGGCCGCGAAGCGTCTGCCCTGAACTAGGGGGCTGGGACCCGGAGGAGGCCGCATCGCGGTCGCTAGAAAGGAGGAAGCCGCGGGCGGAGCCGGGCCGATAGCGATATGCCCGGGGGCTGGTCAGTAGCCAGGGGGACACCCCCGAAGGCAGCCTGGCCTGGGCAGAGCTCGCTGGCAGCCCCGCCGAATCAGCAGTGTTACTAGCACCTTGCAGACCAGAAACCACTTGGCTACGCACTGCACCCAGCGCACCCCTAGGGGGCGCCTAGCCAGGGGACTGTCTCCCCCTAGTGGTGGGACCATGCACAGCACACGGTCTGTGTCTCCAGCCCTGGGGGGGATCTGCCTCCCCCGCCCCCGAGGCGTGGCTGGAGCCCATGTGCCCAACACCCCCCTTTTCCCCCCACCGTGAGGTAAGGGGGTTCTACCCACCGGGGTGAGCAGGGCGCTGAATCCTCCTTGCGAGAGCTCCAGCTGGAGAGAGCTGGTGTTGGAAACCTGGCCTATTCCTGGGGGGAGGAAGAGAGGGGGTGAGACCCAGGCGGGGAATGGAACCCAGCATCCAGGGGGGCTCCCCGTCCCGAACCCCCAGAGACCCAGGCGGGAGACGGGGCCCAGCATCCGGGGGGGCTCCCCGTCCCGAAGCCCCAGAGACCCAGGCGGGAGACAGGGCCCAGCATCCAGGGGGGCTCCCCGTCCCGAACCCCCAGAGACCCAGGCGGGAGACAGGGCCCAGCATCCGGGGGGGCTCCCCGTCCCAGAACTCCCAGAGACCCAGGCGGGAGACAGGGCCCAGCATCCAGGGGGGCTCCCCGTCCCAGAACCCCCAGAGACCCAGGCGGGGAATGGGACCCAGCATCCAGGGGGGCTCCCCGTCCCGAACCCCCAGAGACCCAGGCGGGAGACGGGGCCCAGCATCCGGGGGGGCTCCCCGTTCCGAACCCCCAGAGACCCAGGCGGGAGACAGGGCCCAGCATCCGGGGGGGGCTCCCCGTCCTGAACCCCCAGAGACCCAGGTGGGAGACGGGGCCCAGCGTCCGGGGGGGCTCCCCGTCCCGAACCCCCAGAGACCCAGGCGGGAGACAGGGCCCAGCATCCGGGGGGGCTCCCCGTCCCGAACCCCCAGAGACCCAGGCGGGAGACAGGGCCCAGCATCCGGGGGGGCTCCCCGTCCCGAACCCCCAGAGACCCAGGCGGGAGACGGGGCCCAGCATCCGGGGGGGCTCCCCGTCCCGAACCCCCAGAGACCCAGGCGGGAGACGGGGCCCAGCATCCGGGGGGGCTCCCCGTCCCGAACCCCCAGAGACCCAGGCGGGAGACGGGGCCCAGCATCCGGGGGGGCTCCCCGTCCCGAACCCCCAGAGACCCAGGCGGGAGACGGGGCCCAGCATCCGGGGGGGCTCCCCGTCCCAAACCCCCAGAGACCCAGGCGGGAGACAGGGCCCAGCATCCGGGGGGGCTCCCCGTCCTGAACCCCCAGAGACCCAGGCGGGAGACGGGGCCCAGCGTCCGGGGGGGCTCCCCGTCCCGAACCCCCAGAGACCCAGGCAGGAGACAGGGTCCAGCATCCGGGGGGGCTCCCCGTCCCGACCCCCAGAGACCCAGGCGGGAGACGGGGCCCAGCGTCCGGGGGGGCTCCCCGTCCCGAACCCCCAGAGACCCAGGCGGGAGACGGGGCCCAGCGTCCGGGGGGGCTCCCCGTCCCGAAGCCCCAGAGACCCAGGCGGGAGACGGGGCCCAGCGTCCGGGGGGGCTCCCCGTCCCGAAGCCCCAGAGACCCAGGCGGGAGACGGGGCCCAGCGTCCGGGGGGGCTCCCCGTCCCGAACCCCCAGAGACCCAGGCGGGAGACGGGGCCCAGCATCCGGGGGGGCTCCCCGTCCCGAACCCCCAGAGACCCAGGCGGGAGACGGGGCCCAGCATCCGGGGGGGCTCCCCAACCCGAACCCCCAGAGACCCAGGCGGGAGACGGGGCCCAGCGTCCGGGCCGGGAGAGGAGCCAGGCGTCCCACCTTCGATGGCGAAGATCTTCTCGCGCAGCTGCGCCTGGATGGAGCTGAGCGCGGAGAAGTTCCCAACCTGGAAGACGTTCTCGGGCCGCGAGGCGATGGTCTGCAGCTCCTGGCGCGCCTCGGCTGAGGAGAACGCCTTGCCCACCTGGAGCCGGAGCAGAGATCTCCAGGGACGGGCTCCAGGGCCCCCGAAAGCCACTGACCCTTCTCACTAGCACGGAGCCCCCCCCCAGCGCCTCCCCACCATGCTCCAGAGCCAGCCGGATCCTCCGTGGGCCACAGACTCATCACACACCCAGCCCCCCGGCACCCTTCGGACCCCAGAGCTCTGCCCGTCCCTTCCTGCCTGCACAACCGGGGTCGGCCAGGCACCTCCCTCCCCCCCAGAGCCGCTCAGGAGCCTCTAGCTCAGGGTGGCCAGGCCAGGCCAGACCAAGAGCCACAACGGCAGTGGAGACGGCACGAGGAGCCGGGCAAAGTTGTTGAGGGACAAACAAGCAGCCCTGCCCTGGGGAAAACAGGGGCTGGTGCATCCGTCCGGGCCGGCTTCCTTTCCCCAGGGTCTTCGCAGCCCTGCCCCCGTTTGCTCTCTAACAACGTTGCCCCGGCTCTTCCCTCTGTCTCCACTGCGATTGCGGCTCCCAAAAAAAGCACCCGAAAGGGTGGAGAGGAGCAGGCTCTGGGCGGGAATTTGGGTGCTGGAGGAGGTGGAGAAGGGAGGGGGCCCCAGGCTGGGGAGCGTTGGGGTGAGCTGGGGGTTGGGGTGCTGGGCAAGCCGCAGGCTTGTGGCTGTGGGGGTGCAGGAGTTTGGGCTGGGGTGCGTGAGGGGCTCAGGGCAGGGAGGCTGGGAGTATGCCGGGCTCAGGACACAGATGTGCGGGGTGTGGACAGTGCAGGCATGTTGTGGCAGAAGACTGGGAATGTGGGGGGCAGGGGTTTGGGGATGTGGGGGGCTCAGGACAGGGGATCCAGTGCATGACGGGCTCAGGTTTGGGTTCTGGGGGATGCAGGAGTGTGATGCTGCTGTAGCAAGAAGGGGACTTGGCCCCAATTGGGGGCTTGTTGGCCTGGCTTCATTTTGAAATAAAATATGTCGTCAAACACAACATGTTTCGGCGGCGTCTTTATTTGTGAGAGGGGCGGGGAGCCTGTTCTGAGTCAGGGGTCAGCGACCCAAGAAAAGTCAGTTGGGGCCACACAAGAGAAATGCAAAAAAACCCTCCTCCAACCCCCCCAAGCCCCACTAATGTGACCCCAACTGTGCTGGTGGGGGCAGGGTGCTGGGGCAGGGTGCTGGGGCAGGGTGCTCGTCAGGGGGTCTGGCCAGGGGGAGGGGACAGAGACAGCTGGGGCCAGTACCTGGGGATCCCCAGTCTCAGAAAGTGCATTGGCTGCTCTTCCCCTCCCCTCTGCCAGGCACCCCCCTCCCCACTCTAACCCCCTCCCCTCCAGAGCCAGGCACACGCCCCCAACCCAATCCCCCCCCCAGAGCCAGGGACCAGCACCGCCCCCCTCTATACAAATCCCCCTCCCCTTCCCCCTTGCCCCCAAGCCCTACGGCCCCGCCAGACCCCCTCGGACACTGGACCCAGGGATGAGCCGGTCCCCCAAACCCTTCGGCCCCGCCAGACCCCCTCGGACACTGGACCCAGGGATGAGCCGGTCCCCCAAACCCTACGGCCCCACCAGACCCCCTCGGACACTGGACCCAGGGACGAGCCGGTCCCCCAAACCCTATAGACCCCCCAAACCTTTATGCTCTCCCCAGGACTGCTGCGAACTGGGCACTTGGCAGGACCCACCCGCCCGGCCCCGTACCCCAATGGCGTAGCGGATCAGCCCCTGGCGCTCGGCCGCCTCAATGGCCGTGTCGAAGGTGGTGTTCGTGTCCGTGGACTGCCCGTCGGTCAGCACGACCAGGAGGCGCTTGGCGCGGGGCCGGGCGCCGTGCTCGGGGGCGAAGGTCTGGTTTCTGTGGGGGGAGCAGGCGGGTCAGGACCGGGGGGCAGGGCGGCTGCCCCCCCCGCCGTGGGGTACTCACGCCACGAAGCGGATGGCCGAGGGGGTGTGTGTGTTCCCCTTCAGCTGCTGGAAATCCATCAGCTCCTCCTCCACCCCCGCCAGCCCCTTCTTGGTGTAGTCGGCAAAGCTGAACACCTGGTGGATCTCGGAGGAGAACTGGACCACGGCGAGCTGGGGGGAGGAGTCAGGGGGTAAGAGAGCAACTCGCTGCCCCCTCTCCGCCCCCCCCCACGGGCAGACGGACACAAAGACACAGCCGGGCTTGGACGGACAGACGGGGACATGGCACAGGGCCAGCCAGCCGGACACACGGCCCAGGGACGGACGGACAGACGAGGACGTGGCCCAGGGACGGACGGACAGACACACGGCCCAGGGACGGACGGACGAGGACGCGGCCCAGGGACGGACGGACGGACGAGGACGCGGCCCAAGGACGGCCGGACGGACGAGGACGCGGCCCAGGGACGGACGAGGACGCGGCCCAGGGACGGCCGGACAGACACACGGCCAAGAGACGGCCGGACAGACACACGGCCCAGGGACGGCCGGACGAGGACACAGCCCAGGGACAGCCGGACAGACACACGGCCCAGGGACGGCCGGATGAGGACACAGCCCAGGGACGGCCGGACAGACACACGGCCCAGGGACGGCCGGATGAGGACACAGCCCAGGGACGGCCGGACAGACACACGGCCCAGGGACGGCCGGACAAGGACACGGCCCAGGGACGGCCGGACAGACACACGGCCCAGGGACGGCCGGATGAGGACACAGCCCAGGGACGGCCGGACAGACACACGGCCCAGGGACGGCCGGACAGACACACAGCCCAGAGACGGCCGGACGAGGACACAGCCCAGGGACAGCCGGACAGACACACGGCCCAGGGACGGCCGGATGAGGACACAGCCCAGGGACGGCCGGACAGACACACGGCCCAGGGACGGCCGGACGAGGACACGGCCCAGAGACGGCCGGACAGACACACGGCCCAGGGACGGCCGGACAGACACACAGCCCAGGGACAGACGGACGAGGACGCGGCCCAGGGACGGACGGACGGACAGACACACGGCCCAGGGACGGCCGGACGAGGACACAGCCCAGGGACGGCCGGACAGACACACGGCCCAGGGACGGCCGGACAGACACACGGCCCAGGGACGGCCGGACAGACACACAGCCCAGGGACGGACGGACAGACACACAGCCCAGGGACGGACGGACGAGGACGCGGCCCAGGCACGGACGGACAGACACACGGCCCAGGGACGGACGGACGGACGAGGACGCGGCCCAGGGACGGACGGACAGACACACGGCCCAGGGACGGCCGGACAGACACCTGGACGCGGGGCTCCGCCAGGGCGCGCAGCAGCTCCACGATGAATCGCTTCATGAGGTGGAAGTCGTCGGGGACGATGCTCTGGGAGTCGTCGTACAAAATGGCCACGTCCACCCCCGAAATGCAGCCTGGGGGGAGGGGAGGAATCAGCCCCCCCTCCACCTCACCCCCCCCGGCGAGCGCCTCCCCCCACCTCAGCCCCCCAGCCAGCATCACCCCCACCTCACCTTCCCCCCCCAGCCAGCGCCTCCCCCCACCTCACCCCCCCAGCCAGCATCACCCCCACCTCACCTTCCCCCCCAGCCAGCGCCTCCACCCACCTCAGCCCCCCAGCCAGCATCACCCCCACCTCACCTCCCCCCCCCCGGCCAGCACCTCCCTCCACCTCACCTTCCCCCCCAGCCAGCATCACCCCCACCTCACCTTCCCCCCCCGGCCAGCACCTCCCTCCACCTCACCTCCCCCCAGGTCAGTATCACCCCCCACCTCACCTTCCCCCCAGCCAGCGCCTCCACCCACCTCAGCCCCCCAGCCAGCATCACCCCCACCTCACCTTCCCCTCCCCGGCCAGCACCTCCCTCCACCTCACCTCCCCCCAGGTCAGTATCACCCCCCACCTCACCTTCCCCCCCAGCCAGCACCTCCCCCCACCTCACCCCCCCAGCCAGCATCACCCCCACCTCACCTTCCCCCCCCAGCCAGCACCTCCCCCCACCTCACCCCCCCAGCCAGCATCACCCCCACCTCACCTTCCCCCCCGGCCAGCACCTCCCTCCACCTCACCTCCCCCCAGGTCAGTATCACCCCCCACCTCACCTTCCCCCCCCAGCCAGCACCTCCCCCCACCTCACCCCCCCAGCCAGCATCACCCCCACCTCACCTTCCCCCCCAGCCAGCGCCTCCACCCACCTCAGCCCCCCAGCCAGCATCACCCCCACCTCACCTTCCCCCCCCCCGGCCAGCACCTCCCTCCACCTCACCTCCCCCCAGGTCAGTATCACCCCCCACCTCACCTTCCCCCCCCAGCCAGCACCTCCCCCCACCTCACCCCCCCAGCCAGCATCACCCCCACCTCACCTTCCCCCCCCAGCCAGCACCTCCCCCCACCTCACCCCCCCAGCCAGCATCACCCCCACCTCACCTTCCCCCCAGCCAGCGCCTCCACCCACCTCAGCCCCCCAGACAGCATCACCCCCACCTCACCTTCCCCCCCCCCGGCCAGCACCTCCCTCCACCTCACCTCCCCCCAGGTCAGTATCACCCCCCACCTCACCTTCCCCCCCAGCCAGCACCTCCCCCCACCTCACCCCCCCAGCCAGCATCACCCCCACCTCACCTTCCCCCCCCAGCCAGCACCTCCCCCCACCTCACCCCCCCGGCCAACATCACCCCCACCTCACCTTCCCCCCTCAGCCAGCACCTCCCCCCACCTCACCTCCCCCCAGGTCAGTATCACCCCCACCTCACCTTCCCCCCCAGCCAGAACCTCCCCCCACCTCACCCCCCCAGCCAGCATCACCCCCACCTCACCTTCCCCCCCGGCCAGCACCTCCCTCCACCTCACCTCCCCCCAGGTCAGTATCACCCCCCACCTCATCTCACCCCCCCAGCCAGCACCTCCCCCCACCTCACCCCCCCAGCCAGCATCACCCCCACCTCACCTTCCCCCCCCCAGCCAGCACCTCCCCCCACCTCACCTCCCCCCCGGCCAACATCACCCCCCACCTCATCTTTCCCCCCCAGCCAGCACCTCCCCCCACCTCACCCCCCCAGCCAACATCACCCCCCACCTCACCTCCCCCCCAGCCAGCATCACCCCCCACCTCACCTCCCCCCCGGCCAGCATCACCCCCCACCTCACCTTCCCCCCTCAGCCAGCACCTCCCCACACCTCACCTCCCCCCAGGTCAGTATCACCCCCACCTCACCTTCCCCCCCAGCCAGAACCTCCCCCCACCTCTCCCCCAGCCAGCATCACCCCCTCCTCACCTTCCCCCCCCAGCCAGCACCTCCCCCCACCTCACCCCCCCAGCCAGCATCACCCCCACCTCACCTTCCCCCCCCCAGCCAGCACCTCCCCCCACCTCACCCCCCCAGCCAACATCACCCCCCACCTCACCTTCCCCCCCAGCCAGCACCTCCCCCCACCTCACCTTCCCCCCCCAGCCAGCACCTCCCCCCACCTCACCTTCCCCCCCAGCCAGCATCACCCCCACCTCACCTTCCCCCCCCAGCCAGCATCACCCCCCACTTCACCCCCCCCGGCCAGCATCACCCCGACAGATTTGCCCCACCCCCTCGCCTACCTTGGCTGGCCGGGTACAGGGCCTGGGGGGGCCGGTCCCAGCCCCCCCACAGGTAGCAGAGCCCCTGCAGATGGACGTTCTCCTCGCAGGGCTCCTGGAGCCGGGGCCCACAGGCCTGGGGAGGGAACGGGGGTCACTGGGAGGCTGGGGGTCCCCCCCCGCAGCACCACTCTGCCCCATCTCCTGTGTCGAACACCCCCTCTCCCCTCCACGCTCCCCCCATTTCCCCACCCCTCCCCCACCGCTCGCTCGGGGCACTCACGAGTATTCGGGACCCAGAGATCTCGTCGGAGGCGAGCGCCAGCCCCAGGGAGACTGGGGGGGTGTCTGGGGGGACAGAGAGTGTGAGAGACCCCGCCAGGCACCCCCAGAACCCACAGCCCCACCCCCACCCTCCGCCACTTACCAGGGAGGGGGATGGGCTGGCAGGTCCCCTCAGGGTAGGAGCAGCGATACAGGGACCCCGTCCCGTTGCCCCCCAGGGGGGCGCTCACCACGAGCCTGGGGAGAGATGGGCACAGACAGGATTGGGGGGGCTCTGATTCTGCTCCCCCCCCCCCCGGAGCTGGGATAGACCCCAGGAGTCCTGCCCCACCCTCCAGCCCCCCCTCCGGCCCCCCGCCCCGACTCTCACCAGGGGCTGCCGGACATGCGGGTGGGGACGAGCCGGTACCCGAACTGCGCGGCCGCGTCGCCCTGGAAGACGGTGGGGCGCTGGGTCTCGATGCTGAAGGCCTGGGAGGGGGCTGGACCTGGAGATCGGAGGCAGAAAGGCAGGGCACTGCTGGGGGAAGCTCACAGCTCTGGGGGCGCGGACGGAAGAGATTGGGAGCGAGGGATGGAAGGGAGATTCCCCCCCCCCCCAGAGCCGTCCCCACTGCCCAGCGCCCCCACTTTACCCCCTGGGCAGCAGCCAAATACAGACAGGACATGGGGGGGAGGGCCGGGGGGGGAGGGGCAGAGGGGCGGGGGGGAGGGGCAGAGGGGCGGGGGGGAGGGGCAGTTCTACCAAAAGTCCCCAAAGGCGCAAGAGCCCATGAGACACAACGAGATTCAACAAAAAGAGGAAACAGAGCGCGGCCCGACAGCGCGTTAACAGACATCCCGGCCCTGGGCCCCCCGGTGCCCCCCTCTCCCGCCCCTGCCCCCAGCCCCCCCGGTGCCTCCCTCTCCCGCCCCGCAGCCCCCCCGGTGCCCCCTCTCCCGCCCCACGGCCCTGCCCCCAGCCCCCCCGGTGCCCCCTCTCCCGCCCCGCAGCCCTGTCCCCAGCCCCCCCGGTGCCCCCCACTCCCACCCCGCAGCCCTGTCCCCAGCCCCGCTGGTGCCCCCCACTCCCGCCCCGCAGCCCCTGCCAGCCCAGCCCTGCCGGTGCCCCCCACTCCCGCCCCGCAGCCCTGCCCCCAGCCCCCCCGGTGCCCCCCACTCCCGCCCCGCGGCCCTGCCCCCAGCCCCCCCGGTGCCCCCCTCTCCCGCCCCACGGCCCTGCCCCCAGCCCCCCCGGTGCCCCCCTCTCCCGCCCCACGGCCCTGCCCCCAGCCCCCCCGGTGCCCCCCACTCCCGCCCCGCAGCCCCTGCCAGCCCAGCCCCGCCGGCGCCCCCCACTCCCGCCCCACAGCTCTGCCCCCAGCCCCCCCGGTGCCCCCTCTCCCGCCCCACGGCCCTGCCCCCAGCCCCCCCGGTGCCCCCTCTCCCGCCCCACGGCCCTGCCCCCAGCCCCCCCGGTGCCCCCCCCTCCCGCCCCACAGCCCTGCCCCCAGCCCCCCCGGTGCCCCCCCACTCCCGCCCCACAGCCCCTGCCAGCCCAGCCCTGCCGGTGCCCCTCACTCCCACCCCACAGCCCCTGCCAGCCCAGCCCTGCCGGTGCCCCTCACTCCCACCCCACAGCCCCTACCAGCCCAGCCCTGCCGGTGCCCCTCACTCCCGCCCCACAGCCCCTGCCAGCCCAGCCCTGCCGGTGCCCCTCACTCCCACCCCACAGCCCCTGCCAGACCAGCCCCGCCGGTGCCCCTCACTCCCACCCCACAGCCCCTGCCAGCCCAGCCCCGCCGGTGCCCCCCACTCCCGCCCCACAGCCCCTGCCAGCCCAGCCCTGCCGGTGCCCCCCACTCCCGCCCCACAGCCCCTACCAGCCCAGCCCTGCCGGTGCCCCCCACTCCCACCCCACAGCCCGGCCAGCCCAGCCCTGGGCACCTTGCAGAAGGCCCAGCGTGGCCAGAGCCAGGAGAAGCGTTTGCATTTCGGAGGCTGGCGCCATCAGTTCTCTGTCCTGCCTCGTGCTGAGTGTAACATTGCACAACCCACTTCCTTCACCTGCTTCGACCACCCCCTACCCTGACACACGATTGCTCACTGGGAGGCGCCACGGGGCCACGCAGCCACACAGCACCGGAACGGGGAGGGACCTCGCGAGGTCACCCCGTCCACCCCCTGCCCTCCCGGCAGGACCACGCGCCGTCCGGGTCATCCCTGTCAGTGTCTGTCCAACTTCTCTTAGTATCTCCAGGGAGGGAGATTCCACAACCCCCCGGGCAATTTAGTCCAGTGTTTGACCCCCCCGACGGGCAGGAACTTTTTCCTAATGTCCAACCTCAACCTCCCTTGCTGCAATTTAAGCCCCTTGCTTCTTGTTCTATCCTCAGAGGCCAAGATGAACAAGTTTTCTCCCCCCTCCTTATGACACCCTTTTAGATACCTGAAAACGGCTCTCATGTCCCCCTCAGTCTTCTCCTTTCCAAACTGAACAAGCCCAATTCCTTCAGTCTTCCCTCATAGCTCATGTTCTCTAGACCTTTAATTATTCTCGTTGCTCTTCTCTGGACCCTCTCCGATTTCTCCCCATCTTTCCTGAAATGCGATGCCCAGAACTGGACACAAAACTCCAACTGAGGCCTGACCAGCGCAGAGCAGAGCGGGAGAACGACTCCTCGTGTCTGGCTCACCACACTCCTGTTCACGCAGCCCAGAGTCACGTTTGCTTTGTTTGCCACAGTTGTCTCATGTTCAGCTTGTGGTCACTCTGGCTCCTAGATCCCTTCTGCAGGACTCCTTCCTAGACCGTCGCTTCCCATTCTGTGTGGCTGCGTCTAGACTGGCAAGTATTTCCACAAAAATGGTCGCTTTTGCAGAAGAACTCGCCAGCTGTCTACACTGGCCACTTGAATTTGCGCAAGAGCCCTGACGATCTCATGTATGACTGTCAGTGCTCTTGCGCAAATCCTAGGATGCTCCCATTCGGGAAAACGCCCTCTTGTGCAAATGTATTTGTGCAAGAGGGCCAGTGTAAACAACTAAAAACTGTTTTTCACAGAAAAGCCCCGATGCTGAAAATGGCGATCGGGGCTTTCTTGTGCAAAACCGCGTCTAGATTGGCACAGACGCTTTTCCGCAGAAAGTGCTTTTGTGCAAAAGTGTCCTGCCAATCTAGACGCTCTTTTCCGCAAATGCTTTTAATGGAAAAACGTTTCCGTTAAAAGCATTTGCTGAAAATCCTGCCCGTCTAGATGCAGCCTGTGTGTGAAACTGATTGTTCATCCCAAGTGACGTTGTGACGGGCCAGGCCGGGTCTGGGGACCGCTGAGGGCGTCGGCTCAGGGCGAATTGCTCAAAACAAGGACTCCTTACAGCCCCAGACTGGAGACCTTCCCAAATAGGCCACAAACCAGTCCCACCGAGCTCAACCCCTCAGAAACCCCAGCTCCCCCTGTGCCGCAATCAGCCCTGGACCTAACACACAGGTGAGGGGTTAGAGATCCCATCTCACCTACCCCCAACAGGTTCTCCCAGTCCCAAGAAACCAGCCACAGATCCCCAGTCAAGTTACACTCTGGATCTTACCCACAAATCACGCTGGGCCAGTCCTTTAGCATCTAACATCTACAGATTTATTAACAAAAGAAAGAAAAGCAGGAGAGTGAGGTTGTGAAGGAGAATACGTTACATGCACCGAATCCCCCAGTTCTCGAGGCAGGCTCTAGCAGAGATGTTACAGCTGCTGGCTTAGAAGTCTCTGGTTGCATCCTATGCCAGGATGGGTCCACGGTTCTTTCCGGCTCGTTGTTCCTCGCAAGACTGAATCTGGGATCAGGAGCAGAACTGAGGACAAGATGGAGATGGCCACATGGCTCTTCTACACCTCTCCTGGCATCCTCCTGGCCGGAGCAGGGCACATGGCCGAGCGACCTGTGACCTTGTGCCCTGGCTGGCTTGCAGGTATCCAGATTCCCAGACGCTCCTCAGGTGTGTACTGGCGCCTGGCGATTCATTGTCCCTGGAGCCTCGCTAATTAGCACAGACTCTGACTGACCATTCCCAGCCCCTTGCTCTGCCTCAGACGGAGAATCTCCCAGCGTCAACACAGAGTCCATGTTTCTAACCCCACACAGACATCACACACGCACATGAATCACACACACAGGATCAGTAGGACATGAGCTTCCATTGGACACCTCACATGGCTCCTTTGTACAGACTTTGGAACAACCCCCCCCCACCCATGGGTGCAGCAGTGATCTTTAGGGTCCAATACCGTGGCAGACGCACTTTGTATTTCTCCCTATGAAACTTCCTCCTGTGTCCCGCCGGCCGTTTCTCCAGACCCGTTTGAATTGTGACCCGCCCCCAGCGCACTCGCCGCCCCCGCAGCTTGGGATCCCCCGCAAGCTCACTAAGCGCCCTCTCTGGGGCAGCGTCTAAACGGGGGGTGCAGCCAGCGCAGCGACCCGGCCCCAGAACAGAGCCCTGCGGAGCCGCCTTGTTCTGCCCTCCCAGCGGGTTGAGCCGCTAATCACTCCGAGCCCGGCTCTCCAGCCCGATCCGCTCCCGCCTGCCGGCCGCCCCGCCACGGTGGGTTTGCCCAGCTGAGAGCCTGTCGAACGCCTGGTGAAGTCCAGGTGCCCCACGGCCAGCGCCCCTCCCTCAGCCACAAGGCCCCTCCCCCCGGCCGACCTGCTGCAGTGACCCACTGGCCTGTGGTCTCCATATTTCCCTTTGTGTCGCTGGGTGCTCCATCGCGCCTGTCCCCGGCCTCTCGCCCTCCCTGCAGCGCGGCCTCTGCAGGTGTGGGGCAGAGAGCAGGGCAGGGGTACTGTAGGGCAGGGAGCGGGGTGCTGTGGGGCATGGCAGGGGTGCTGTGGAGCAAGGTGCAGGGCACTGGGTACTATGGGGCATGGCAGGGGGCACCATAGGTCAATGAGCAGGGCAGGAGGTACTGTGGGGCAGGGCGCAGGGCAGTGGGTGCCATGGGGCAGGGTAGGGCAGGGGGCACTGTGGGGCAGGGCAGGGGTGCTGTGGGGCAGGGCGCAGGGCAGTGGGTGCCATGGGGCAGGGTAGGGCAGGGGGTGCCGTGGGGCAAGGCGCAGGGCAGGGGGTGATGTGGGGCAGGGCGCAGGGCAGGGGGCGCCGTGGGGCAGGGCGCAGGGCAGGGGGCACCGTGGGGCAGGGTGCAGGGCAGGGGGCGCCGTGGGGCAGGGCAGGAGGTGCCGTGGGGCAGGGCGCAGGGCAGGGGGCACTGTGGGGCAGGGCAGGGGTGCTGTGGGGCAGGGCAGGGGGTACTGTGGGGCAGGGCAGGGGGTACTGTGGGGCAGGGCGCAGGGCAGGGGGCACTGTGGGGCAGGGCAGGGGGTACTGTGGGGCAGGGCGCAGGGCAGGGGGCACTGTGGGGCAGGGCAGGGGTGCTGTGGGGCAGGGCACAGGGCAGTGGGTGCCATGGGGCAGGGTAGGGCAGGGGGTGCCGTGGGGCAAGGCGCAGGGCAGGGGGTGCTGTGGGGCAGGGCGCAGGGCAGGGGGCGCCGTGGGGCAGGGTGCAGGGCAGGGGGTGCCGTGGGGCAGGGTGCAGGGGGCGCCGTGGGGCAGGGCGCAGGGCAGGGGGTGCCCTGGGGCAGGGCAGGGGGCGCCGTGGGGCAGGGCAGGGGGTGCCGTGGGGCAGGGCGCAGGGCAGGGGGTGCCGTGGGGCAGGGCAGGGGGCGCCGTGGGGCAGGGCAGGGGGCGCCGTGGGGCAGGGCGCAGGGCAGGGGGTGCCGTGGGGCAGGGCAGGGGGTGCCATGGGGCAGGGCAGGGGGTGCCGTGGGGCAGGGCGCAGGGCAGGGGGTGCCGTGGGGCAGGGCAGGGGGTGCCATGGGGCAGGGCAGGGGGCGCCGTGGGGCAGGGCGCAGGGCAGGGGGTGCCGTGGGGCAGGGCAGGGGGTGCCGTGGGGCAGGGCGCAGGGCAGGGGGTGCCGTGGGGCAGGGCAGTGGGCGCCGTGGGGCAGGGCAGTGGGCGCCGTGGGGCAGAGGTGCGGGCAGCCGGAGGAGGAGCCCTGCGGAGCCGGCGGTGGGTTATCTGGAGGCCGCAGGCGGCTGTGGTGTCATTTCCCGGCCAGCCCCACCCAGGCTCCAGGGTTAACGCTCCGCGCCCGCCTGGCGGCTCCCTCCCCCCAGCGCTCTGGGGCGCTGCCAGGAGCAGTCACAGCTCGGGGGCCTGCTGCTGGGGGCAGCCGGGGGGTAGGAGCCAGAACATCAGAGCGGCCAGACCAGGTCAGGCCAACGGCCCGTCCAGCCCAGGGTCCGGTCGCCCACAGCGGCCAGCGCCAGGTGCCCCGGAGGGAGGGAACCGAACAGGGAATCCTCACGTGTTCCCTCCCGTCGCCCATTCCCAGCCCCAGACAAACAGGCCAGGGACCCCGCCCTGCCCCGCCCTGCCCCGCCTGGCCAACAGCCATTGACGGACCCACCCTCCATGGATCCATCTAGCTGTTACAGTCCTGGTCTCCACATCCTCCGGCGAGGAGTTCCACAGGTCGACCGCGGTGCCTGAAGAAAAACTTCCTTTGGTTTGTTTTAAACCTGCTGCCATTCAGTTCATTGGACGCTCCCTCGTTCCTGTGCTAGGAGGGAGACACGGACTCAGCCCCAACTCCTCAGCCCTGCACCGTTCCTGGGAGTTACCCCCGTCTGTGCGGGTCTCCTGGGGCGCTAAGCCCCTGGGCCCCGGAGCCTTTTCGAGCTGCACCTCGGAGCCCTCCACACGCCTGCCTCTGCCATGGGCCCCGCGGGATGCTCCTTGCTCCGGGCCCGACAGCCCACGTGGGGTCTGAGCGACCTGTCCTGGGACCAGCAGCCGGCACGCCCCCGAGCCCTCTGTGAGTCCCGGGCTGCTCCCGGGGGAGACCCCCGATTAGTGAGCCCAGCCCAGCCGGTGCCCGGCTCCGGGCCGAACGCAGCCCCTCGGGTTCCCTGGCTCCGGGGGAGACTCACTTTCCCCTTCGCCTTTCCCCGCCCACACGCATCCCACCTGGTCCGGCTGCATCACCTCACCACGGCGGGGCAGCTCCTCCTGGCTCCCCTCCTTCCGTGGGACGCTGACTTCCCAGGGCCCGGCCCCGAGCCAGGCCGGCCCCCGCTCCAGCCCTTCGGCCCCCAGCCCGGCTGCCCAGCACCTGTGAGCTCGGCCCGATCGCTCGCCCCGCGCCCCGGTCCCGGCTCCTTCCCAGGACCAGCACCGAGACCTGCCGGGGCCGTCGCTTCTGCCCCTGGGATCCTCCTGCAGAGCTCGGTCTGGAATGTAGCTGGGCTCGGGGCCGGCCCCCGGCTGTGCCTCAGTTTCCCCACCTGTGGGCAGGGCTTGGTCTGCGCCCTGCAGGCCCTGGCGCAGGGAACTCGCTCCACTCGCTGGCGGTGTCAGGGCCACGGCAAGGCAGGGACCAAGCAGGGGTGGGCCGGACAGTTCTCCTACCCACCTCGCCCCCGCATCTCCGCTGGGCACCCCAACCTCTTGGGGGCCTGAGCCCTCTCCTGCCCCCCCCCGGGCACCGAGCCCTCTCCTGCCCCCCCGTGCACCGAGCCCTCTCCTGCCCCCCCCGTGCACCGAGCCCTCTCCTGCCCCCCCCGGGCACCGAGCCCTCTCCTGCCCCCCCCGTGCACCGAGCCCTCTCCTGCCCCCCCCGTGCACCGAGCCCTCTCCTGCCCCCCCCGGGCACCGAGCCCTCTCCTGCCCCCCCCGGGCACCGAGCCCTCTCCTGCCCCCCCCGTGCACCGAGCCCTCTCCTGCCCCCCCGTGCACCGAGCCCTCTCCTGCCCCCCCCGTGCACCGAGCCCTCTCCTGCCCCCCCGTGCACCGAGCCCTCTCCTGCCCCCCCGTGCACCGAGCCCTCTCCTGCCCCCCCCGTGCACCGAGCCCTCTCCTGCCCCCCCCGTGCACCGAGCCCTCTCCTGCCCCCCCCGTGCACCGAGCCCTCTCCTGCCTCCCCTGGGCACCGAGCCCTCTCCTGCCCCCCCCCGTGCACCGAGCCCTCTCCTGCCCCCCCCCGGGCACTGAGCCCTCTCCTGCCCCCCCCCGTGCACCGAGCCCTCTCCTGCCCCCCCCCGTGCACCGAGCCCTCTCCTGCCCCCCCCCGGGCACTGAGCCCTCTCCTGCCCCCCCGGGCACCGAGCCCTCTCCTGCCCCCCCCCGGGCACCGAGCCCTCTCCTGCCCCCCCCCGGGCACCGAGCCCTCTCCTGCCCCCCCCCCGGGCACCGAGCCCTCTCCTGCCCCCCCCCGGGCACCGAGCCCTCTCCTGCCCCCCAATCTCCCGTGGGCCCGACCCCCGGGCTTGCTGGGCTTAGCCCCTCCGCGGTTACGGAGACCGGGTCACTTCCATGAGAACGTCGCAGCCGACGTGCTGCAGGGCCCCGCCGCCCCCCTTCCTGCGCCCCCCAGGATCGGGGCCCCCGGCCGGGCGAATGGCTCTCGGTCGGGGCCTCCCCGTGTCAGGCAGCGCCCCCGCCCCACCACGCCTGCGCCACACGACTCTCCCTGTCGACAGCCCTGCTGGGGGTGCTGCCCCCCTTCCCTGGCCCCTCGTGAACCCCGGGGCTGGCTGGGTGACCCCTCCCCAAGGCTGCTCTCAGCCTGGGTTACTGGTGGTCTCCCCTGGAAGGGTGAACGGGCGATGGGCCTCGTTCCGTCGGGGGTCCCTTTGCCTGCTGTGGGCCCCCCTCCCCGGGCTTTCTGGGGGCTCCTCCCCAGCCCCCGCAGTGGGGTCTCCCCACCCCCCACCTGCTGCCCAGAACCTCCCCTCCCCGGTACCCGCCCAGGCCTGTGGGCAGGTGCCCTGCGGCTGCCCCCCCCGCCCCGGAGCCGTTCTCCCAGCAGGGAGACCTGGGGCCTCCGTCCTGCCTCGGGGTCCATTCCAGCCTCAGCGGCAAAGCCCGTGTGGCCCCGTCTGGCTCCCCGCCCGGTGGCTGGTCCGTCACCAGCCTTCTCGGGGGCCGCGACGTCCCTCCCCCGCTGCACGGGAACGCGGGTCCCTGCGCACTTGGCGTCTCGGGGTCGCTCCTCACTTACCGCCGGCGACGCTCTCGGCCACCGGGGGGCAGGCTGGGTTCCCCTCCGCGCTGGGCCATGGGGGGTCCGCTCCCAGGCTCTCGCCGCACCCCGGGGCCCCGCCTGGCTCTGGAACTTGCTTCTCAACCCGCTGCCCCCCACAGCCCCCCAGCGCTCTGTCCCCACAAGGCCCCTTCCAGGGGCTGGTCATCGGCCGTTTCCGGTCCCTTCCGCTCCCCCGGCTCCAGCAGCCACTCGCGGCAGAGCCCTCTGCTCTGCAAGGGCGTCCCCGCCATCCTCGGCCACGGACTCAGCCCCACAGGCCCCCGGGCGTAACCCGGCTTCGGACGGGCCATTCGCTCGCTGGCGAGAGGCGCTTTGGCCCAACGGCCCCCAGGGACGCACCTCGGAGCCGTCGGTCACCCGGGAGCCCTGGCACGCCCATGCCCAGAGGGGCAATGCCCCCGACCCCCAGCCGCCGGGACTCGGCCAGTGACACAGGAGGGCTTGCTGTACACCTGAACCCAGCGCAGGGCCCCAGGCCTGTCGCCCCTCAGCGCCGTACCGTCCATCTGGGTCTCTCCCGCTTCCGGGGGGCTCTGGCTGCCCCCTCCGTCCAGCCGACAATCCTACAGCCCCTCCTCCAGCCTGCCGCCTTGGGCCCGTTTCTCTCCTTTGCTCCCCCACTGCCTGGAACCGACTGGCCAGGTCATCGGGGGCCTCTCTCCTCAGCCCTTTCTCCTTCCCCTGGCCAGACGCAGGTCAGCTGGGCCTCATGCGCGCCCGTCGCTGGGGTCCCTCAATCCAGGCTGTTGTATGGGTCCCAGGCAACGTCGCACCGGGTCCTCGGGACCAGCAAAGCCTCTTCCACCACCTCGTTACACACGCAGCACCCAGGGAAACCGAGGCACGCGCCCAGCACTCCCACAAAGCATGAAGGAAATCCCCCACTGTGTCCCAAGGGGTAACTAACTTTTCCTTTCTCCACACCAGTCCTGATCTTACAGACCTCTCTCTTAGCCCCCTTAGCCTCCTCTTTCCCACGCTGAAAAGTCTCCGCCCTGTTCCTCTCTCCCTCATCCAGAAGCCATTCCAAGCCCCTCTCATTTTCATCCTTTTTCCAGGGACTGAGGTAAAGCTGACTGGTCTGTAGTTCCCTGGATCGTCCTTCCCTTAAGATGGGCCCTGCATTTGCCTTTTTCCAATCATCCGGGATCTCTCCCGACCTCCACGACTTTCCAAAGCTAATGGCCAAGACTCCTCAATGACATTTGCCGACTCCCTCAGTCCCCTTGGATGCATTAAATCCAGGCCCCCAGGATTTAGCTTTGTGTATGTTTAGCTTTTCTCAATAGTTCCTAACTTGTTTTTCCCCCACTGAGGGCTGCCCACCTCCTTCCCCTACTGCGTTGCCTAGTGCAGTAGTCTGGAGGCTGACCTCGTCCGTGAAGACAGAGGCAAAGAAAACTTTGAGTGCTTCAGCTTTCCCCACATCATCTCAGTGCTATTCGGGGATAAAGTCCGTTATCCAGAGATAGCATTCTGTGTGTCTTAAGAACACGCCCGTTATTCCAAAATACATCCCAAATAACGGGCTTCTTATTCTGGCTTCCTGTAACCTCATTGCCCGGGAATTAAGGAAGACACCGGAATAGCAATTCATTTAAAAAATAGTGCTATGCAGACAGCACATTTCAAAAGAAGCTATGTCATTTGCACAGCTCAAATTGCTTAGCTTGTTTAGAGGTCTGTGCTACTGTGTAGATGTACTTTAAGGGTCCCACGCTTGCTAACATGCCTGTAGAAACCTTTCTTCTTCCCTTCACATCCCTTGCTAGCTGCAATTCCACTCGTGCTTTGGCCTTCCTGGTAAGTCCCTTGCATTCTTGAGCAATGTATTTCTACTCCTCCCTAGTCATCTGTCCACATTTCCACTTCTTGTCAGCTTCCTTTTTGTGTTGAAGTTCATCAAGAATTTCCTTGGTAAGTTACCCTGGTCGCCTGCCCTGTTTGCTTCTCTTGCTGCGCGTCGGGATGGTTTCTTCCTGGGCCTTCAATACGGCTTCTTTAAATACTGCCAGCTCTCCTGGACTCCTTCCCCCTCGTGTTAGCATCCCAGGGGGCCCTGCCCATCCGTTCTCTGAGGGAGTCAAAGGCTGCTCTTCTGAAGTCCAGGGGGTGTATTTTGCTGCTCTCCTTCCTTCCTTCAGTCAGGATCCTGAAATCGATCATCTCATGATCACTGCTTCCCGGATTGCCACCTGCATCCACTTCCGTTTGTGAGCAGCAGGTCGAGCTGCGCACGGCCCCTGGTCGGTTCCCTCAGCACTTGTACCAAGAGGTCATCCCCAACATTCCCCAAAAACTCCCTGGATTGTCTGTGTCCTGCCGTATTGGTCTCCCAACAGACGTCAGGCGATTAAAGTCCCCCACGAGAACCAGGGCCTGTGATCTGGAAGCTTCTCTCAGTTGTCTGAAGAAAGCCTCGTCTGCCCCATCCACCGGATCTGGTCTATAGCAGACACCAACCACAACCTCACCCGCTTCTTCCACCTCCACACTTGACCCAAAGGCTCAACCGGCTTTTCTCCCTCTATATCCTGGAGCTGTGAGCAATCCTACTGCTCTCTTACACACAGCGCAACTCTGCTCCTTTTCCCCCCCGCCTGGTCTTCCTGAACAGTCTATACCCTTCCGTGACAGCGCTCCACTCATGTCAGTCGTCCCACCACGTCTCCGTTATTCCAATCAAATCCTAGTTCTTCGACTGGGCCAGGGCTTCTGATTCTTCCTGTTTGTCTCCCAGGCGTCTCGCATTCGTGTACAGACACTTTACATACCCAGTTGATCGCCCGACCTTCTCCATTCGAATCAGGGGTCTTCCTTTGTTGTTCATTCCTCGTGTTTCTTCCCGGTATCCCACTTCCCCACTTACCTCTGGGCTTTGGTCACCGTCCCCCGACTAACCTAGTTTATAGATGCTCTTCCCTCTCTTGGGTAGGTGGAGCCCATCTCTTCCTAGCAACCCTTGTTCATGGAACAACATCCCATATCCAAAGCCCTCTCCCCAACACCACCTGAGCAACCACGCTTGTGCCTCCACAGTTCGATGATCCCTACCTGGATCTTTTCCTTCTACATGGAGGGTGGACGAGAACACCACTTGCACCCAGTTCCCAACACTGACGCGTACAGCACAAGCAGAGGATGTTTTCAGAGAACGATCTGCAATTACGCCAAGATCTCTCTCTCTCTCTGAGAGACTCCATCATTTTACACATTGTGCCGTAGCGGGGGCTGTCTGCTCTGTGACCCGGAGTCCCCCTGCGCTGGGATGGGAGATTCCCACTGACTCTCCCAAATGTGGATTATCCCAGACACTCAGGCTCAGCCTCCCAGGGAGAGACAAAGGGAGGGGGGCGGAGACCAGCACCTGGCTGGGGGCAGGGCTGGAAGAGAGTTTTCGTTTCTGGCTGGAATCATGGAGGAAGCAGCCTAAGCAAGGGGCTGGGATTTAGGGGCCCAGGCTCCCCCATCTCTAGGGGGGCTGAGGCCTGCCCTGGAACCAGATTACATCTGTGCTGTATCCTGAGGAAGCAATAAACTCCCTCTGTTCTACTGGCTGGTGGAGTCTGTTCGTGCCACTACGGGGGTGCAGGAGTCGGGGACCCCAACGCGCCGTCACACACGTACAGCTTTGGAAATAACCATCTTGAGCAGTTTTGTAAAAATTGCAAATGTGGCCACCTCCCTGTTTGCCCCTTTCTCCAGATCATTTCTGAATAGGTTGATTAGGATCGGTTCCCGTACGGACACCACGAGTTACCTCTCCATTTGGGAACCTCACCATTTGTTCCTGTCTTTTAACCGGTCACCAGCCCATGAGAGGACTGTCCCGCTTATGCCGTGACAGCTTACTTTGCTTAAGAGCTTCGGGGAGGGACCTTGTCAAAGGCTTTCTGGAAATCTAAGTGCACCGTATCCAGTGAATTCCCCCCGTCTGCATACCTGTTCATCCCCCTAACGAATTCTTGCAGATTACTGAGGCAGGATTTCCCTTTATAGAACCACGCTGACTCTTCCCCAACAAATCATGTTCATCTATGCGTCTGACAACGCTGTTCTCTAGTTTCAACCCATTTGCCCAGTACTGTCAGTCTCCCTTGCCTGGAACTGCCGGGATCACTTCTAGAGCCCTTTCAACAAACTGGAGCCTCCCTCATTAGGTACGGAAGCTGATTTAAAGGCAGGTTACAAACCACAGGTAGGAGTTCCAGTTTCCCATGTGAGTTCTGTCAGAGCTCTTGGGCGCATGCCATCCGGGCCCGGTGGCTTGTGACTGTGAAGCTTATCCATGTGCTCCAAGGCTTGCTCTGTGACACCTCAGTCTGGGACAATTCCTCAGATTTCTCACCTAGAAAGACTGGCTCGGGTTTGGGAGTCTCCCCAACATCCTCAGCCGTGAGAACCGATGCGAAGGATTCATTTCGTTTCTCCACAACGACCTCATCGGCCTTGAGTGCTCCTTTGCCGTCTCGATCGTCCAGGGGCCCACTGGCTCTTCAGCCGGCTTCCTGCCTCGGATGGTCTGCTCTGTTTGTGTGGATTTGGCGGGCTGCACTTCAAATTCTCCTGCGGTCCTGCCTCGCTCTCCCTGGCCCCGACTCACCAGAATACACGCTCTCCTCTGGGCCGCAGCAGAGTCCCACTTCCCCTTTCGAAAGCAGGCCGTTTGCTTCCCTCTAACTGACTTTCCCTTGGCTGTGTAGCAGGGGTGGGGGATGGGACTTAGGCTCAAATTGTAAAGATGGGGCCATTCTCACAGAAAGGTTTGAAAGTTTCCACGCGGCTACCAGTCATTCACACTTCTGCCTGCTCCTCGGCCTTTCAGTTTCACTCGCCGCCTTGTGAGTTGAGCTCCCCTTGCAGGAGTTCAGTGCTGATGTGGAGTTCCCCTCCCACCCAAGGGTGTTGCACCGAATTATATTATGTTCTCTGGGTTCTCTCCCCAGCTGTGGGAAAGGAGGGGACTCCAGAGGCCAGAGCAGAGCAGGGGGTGGGGAGGAAGGACTCCTAGATTCTCCGGCAGCCAGTCCCAGTTGGAAATGGGGCGATCAAGAGCGGAGTGGGGGGAGCTACGTGGGGAAACAGAGAGAAGGGATTCAGCAGAGAAAGGAGCCTGGGGCTGAGAGCCTAGGGGAGGCATCGGGGCAGGGCTGGTGTAAGGGGATGGTTAGGGAATGGGAATGGCTGGGGATAAGGGCGGGGTTTGGGGCTAAGGAGAGGGCTTGCAGTTTGCAGAGCGGGGTGATGGAGCTTCCGTGCCTCGGGAGAGTGGAAGGAGCCGGGACGGAGGGGAGGGGTTTAGAATCAGAACCACAGGTCCTACCATGAGGGCAGGGCCTGGACCTGACCTGTCAAGGTCCCTTCCGGTTCTCGGGTTCCCTGATTCTATTCTTCTAAGCAGAAGGAACCTCCAGAGGTCATCAAGCCCCATCGAGACCAGCCCTGGCAGGCACCTGTTCAACCTGCTCTTAAATATCTCCAGGGATGGGGATTCCACAACCCCCCGGGCAATTGAGTCCAGTGTTGAACCACCCCGACAGGCAGGAAGTTTTTCCTAATGTCCAACCTCAACCTCCCTTGCTGCAGTTGAAGCCCATTGCTCCTTGTCCTGTCCTCAGAGGCCAAGGGGAACAATTTTTCTCCCTCCATCTTGTGACACCCTTTTAGATACCTGAAAACGGCTCTCATGTCCCCTCTGTCTTCTCCTTTCCAAACTAAACAAGCCCAGTTCCTTCAGCCTCCCCTCATAGCTCATGTTCTCTAGACCTTTCATCACTTTCATAGTTTTTCTCTGGACTTTCTCGAATTTTCCCACATCTTCCTTGAAATGTGGTGCCCAGAACTGGACCCAATACTCCAACTGAGGCCTGGTCAGCACAGGGTACAGCGGAAGAATGACTTGTCGTGTCTTGCTCACAACACTCCTGACAATACATCTCAGAATGAGGTTTGCTTTTTTTGCAACAGCGTCACACTATTGACTCACATTTAGCTTGTGATCCACGATGGCCCCGATATTCATTTCTGCAATCCTCCTTCCTAGGCAGTCACTTCCCATTCTGTGTGTGTGAAACTGCTTGTTCTTTCCTCAGTGCTTAGCATTCGGCCTTATTGAAACTGATCCTATTTATCTCCGACCAATTATCCAGTTTGTCTGGATCGTTTTGAATTACATTCCCAACCTCCACAGCACTCGCAACCCCTCCCAGCTTGATACTGTCCACAAACTTAACAAGTGTCCTCTCTACGCCATCATCTAAATCATGGAGGAAGATATTGAGCAGAACCGGTCCCAGAACAGACCCATGCGGAGCCCTCTTGTTCTGCCCTTCCAGCATGACTGTGAACCGTTAATAACTCCTCTCTGGGATCAGTTATCCAGCCAGTTCTGCACCTGCCTTATAGCAGCTCCATCTAGGTTGTCTTTACCTAGTTTATTGATAGGAAGGCCATGCAAGACTGTATCAAATGCCTTACTGAAGTCTAGCTATACCACGGCCACCACTTCTCCCTCATCCACAAGGCTTGTTACCCTGTCAAAGAAAGCTGTCAGTTGGTCTGACGTGATTTGTTCTTTACAAATCCTTGCTCTTACTTATCACCTTACTATCTTTCAGATAATTGCCTTAATTATTCACTCTACAGTCCTCGCCCACAGACAACCCACCAACCTGAAGCAAATTCTCACCAGCAACTACACACCGCACCACAGTAACTCTAACTCAGGAACTCCAATCCCTGCAACAAAGCCCGGTGTCAACTCTGCCCACATATCTACACCAACGACACCATCAAAGGACCTAACCGCATCACCCACACCATCACGGGCTCGCTCACCTGCACATCTACCAATGTAATATGCAGAGCTCGCCAAGCAGCGGCAAGCCCTGTTCGCCAGCCGCGCGGAAGCACACACTGTGCATGTGCTGACCGTGCTGCGTGGCCCCGCTGGGCTAAAATCTACTTGCCACGGGCGAGTAGATTGCCTAATTTGTCGAGCCCAGGTAATATATGCCACCATGTGCCAACAATGCCCCCTGCCATGTACACTGGCCAGACTGGACAGCCCCTACGTAAAAGAATAAACAGACTCAAAACAGATACCAGGAATGGTAACATCCAAAAACCTGTAGGAGAACACTTCCATCTCCCCGGTTACACAGTAGCACATTTAAAAATAGCCATCTTGCAACAAAAAAACAGACTTCAAAGAGAAACTGCTGAGCTCCAGTTCATCTGCAAATTTGACACCATCAGCTCAGGATTAAACAAAGACTGTGACTGGCTAACCAACTACAAAAGCCGCTTCTCCTCTCTTGGTGTTCACACCTCCACAGCAGCTGCTAGAAGTGGGCCTCTTCCTCCCTGACCGAATTGACCTCGTTATCTCCAGCCTTACTCTTCATTGGGACTCTTTTCTTATGCCTGAATATTTACCCCTGCCTCTGGCGTTTCCACTGCGTGCAGCCCACGAAAGCGTCTGCGCCAATAAATCTGTTAGTCTATAAGGTGCCACAGGACTCCTCGCCGTTTATGCCCGTGTTCACTGGCACTCACTGTGTCAGGCATTCCGCCGCCACCAACCTTCCTGGTGAAAACCAAAACAAAGAAGTTTCCTACACAAAACAAAGAAGTCACTAAGTACGTCCGGCACTTCCACATTCTCTGTTGTTTTTCCCTCTTCACCGAGTAATGGGCTTCCTTGACGTTGCTCTTCCTCCTGCTTCTAACATGTGCGCAGAATGTTTCCTTGTTCCCCTCATGTCTCTAGCTAGTCTGAGCTCGTTTTGTGCCTTCGCCTTTCGAATTTGGCCCCTGCATATTTATTTATATTCATCCTTTGTCATCTGGCCTAGCTTCACCTTTTTGTAGGACTCTTGAGTTCTGGATCAGTCTGGGGGCTCAGGGGGTGAGTGTGTGCGTGTGTGTGTGCACGCCCACGTTCCATTCACGCCCCCCACACGCACGGGGGTACGGAGGAAAAAGGGAAGGTGCGAAGAGGCTGCCCTGCTCCCCACATCTGCCTGCATGTGGCCAGTTTGGGGGGAGTTCGGTTCTGCTGCCTCAGGGGCTGCATTTACAGGATGTCTTGTGTCACCCCAGGACTGCCAGGGTTGTTGTAAGGGGTCAGAGACAGCGCTCCCATGCCACGTGGGGGGCTCGGCCCAATAACTGCACCTCCAAATCTAGCCCTGCTTCCAGCACCTGCCAGGTGACATCACCCCCGTCCCCGCCCCGCATCTCTCCAGAGCCACTGAGCTCCCCATATCTCTGCCCTGGTTCCATCGTAGCTGGGGGGAATGGGGTTGGGTCAGCAGCTCCAGCAGTGGTTCCCTGGTTTGCTTCCGACTCTGGAGACAGAACAATAACCAAGTGACATACCCACTGCCCCAGATATTGGAACAACAGGCCAGGAGACCCTACAATAACAATCTGTCTCCCAGAGAGGGCCCTACAATAACAAAGCACCATGCACACAGCCTCAGACCCTTCAATCATGACATGCACACAGTCCCTGATCTTGCAACAACAGGGAAGGTAACCCTATAACAACAGAGAAGACCCTACGATAACAAACCCAGATCCTACGTTAAACCGGCAGCCATCGAGAATACAGCTATAATTAGTGAGCATGAGCGGGCCCAGATCTTGCAACAACAGACTATGAGACCCCACAACAACACAGGGGTTCCACAGAACAACAACAAAAGCACACGCAGCCTTCAGTCTCGGGACAGGCCCTACCACAACAAAGCCGCCGCGTTTGTCAGAGACTCAACAACAGCTACAGTGAAAACACACCCCCCTAGCACGTTTAAGACCCACAGAAACAAAGCTGCATTTCCACACAGTCCTCACATTTGTAAGACCCTACAGTAACAAAATGACACAAAGACAGGCCCTGGTGCTCAAGCGCTTGTGAAAGACCCTACAAAAACAAAACAGTACGCACAACAGACCCTGCAATTAAAAAGCAACACACACACAAAACCTGAGCTTTCCTGCAACCAAACCGTAACAAGCCCGCGAGCACAAGAGAGCTCACAAAACCCAAGCCACGCACAGAGCCCTGCTTCTCCCAGGAGACCCTACAAAAACAAGGTGACGGACGAGCTATGGTAATAAATCAGTCCTGCCAAGAGAGAGCCAAAACAAGCAGCCCTGCATCTCCTGAGGGACCCTACCATAACAACCCAGGCTGTGAATCCCAAACACCAAGGCCCTGATGCTCAGAGGAGAATCTCCGTCTTCCAGGCGCTGTGAGGGTCCCCTGACACACAGACACCAGCTCGCAGGGGCGGCAGCACCAGCACAGTACAAGACATAGATATATTTTAATCCAGCAAGAAAAAAAATAAAGACGAGACATCCACACCCCACAAGCCCCTCCGCCCCATATGCACCCCAACCTCCCTCCCTGGCTCTCCCAGACCCAAGTCCAGCCCCCTCGGCTCGAGGGGTCGCAGGCCAGTCGCAGATCACGTGTACAGGTCAAAATCCACCCGCTTGGAGTTGTAGAACTGGCCTTCCGAATTGTCGGCCTTGCGGCAGTAGACTCCATGCTCAAAATAGCCCTGGTTCACCCACTCCTGCAAGGGGAGAGAGAGAGGGTTACATGGGGCCCTGGGACGCGGCTCCTTGGGCAACGCAGGGGCTGGGCACCTGGGGACCCTCGCCCAGGGCTGGATACCGCCCCTCTGGGGAAGGGGTCAGACACCTGGGGAGCCAGGCCTGGCGGAGGGGGCTGGGCACCTGGGGACCCTCGCCCAGGGCTGGATACCGCCCCTCTGGGGAAGGGGTCAGACACCTGGGGAGCCAGGCCTGGCGGAGGGGGCTGGGCACATGGGGACCCTCGCCCAGGGCTGGATACCGCCCCTCTGGGGAAGGGGTCAGACACCTGGGGAGCCAGGCCTGGCGGAGGGGGCTGGGCACACGGGGTGTTGGGAACATCGCGCGCGGTGCTGGGACGTGGCCCTGCTGGGGCAGGCGGGGTACACGGGACCCCTTGCTCTGGGGCGGGGTCTCACCTGCATCTGGGTGCTGCTGAAGGGCCCATAGAGCTCTGCCCCATTCGTGTTCTCCCATTTGTACTCCCACATCACCTCCGCCAGGGGCTCGTCCCCGTCCAGGGGCTGCGTCGCTGCGTCAGCGCCCCCTGCTGGAAACAGCCGCAGGTCAGACAGCCCCTGGGTAACCCGCAGCCTCCACCAGCCCTGGCCTGCTCCACCAGCCCTCTTGCCAGTGCCCCTAGCTCCCGCCCCACAGCCCCCGCCAGCCCTGGCCTGCTCCACCAGCCCTCTTGCCAATGCCCCTCGCTCCCGCCCCACAGCCCCCGCCAGCCCTGGCCTGCTCCACCAGCCCTCTTGCCAATGCCCCTCGCTCCCGCCCCACAGCCTCCACCAGCCCTGGCCTGCTCCACCAGCCCTCTTGCCAGTGCCCCTAGCTCCTGCCCCACAGCCCCCGCCAGCCCTGGCCTGCTCCACCAGCCCTCTTGCCAGTGCCCCTAGCTCCCGCCCCACAGCCCCCGCCAGCCCTGGCCTGCTCCACCAGCCCTCTTGCCAATGCCCCTAGCTCCTGCCCCACAGCCCCCGCCAGCCCTGGCCTGCTCCACCAGCCCTCTTGCCAGTGCCCCTAGCTCCCGCCCCACAGCCCCCGCCAGCCCTGCCCTGCTCCACCAGCCCTCTTGCCAATGCCCCTCGCTCCCGCCCCACAGCCCCCACCAGCCCTGCCCTGCTCCACCAGCCCTCTTGCCAATGCCCCTCGCTCCCGCCCCACAGCCCCCGCCAGCCCTGCCCTGCTCCACCAGCCCTCTTGCCAATGCCCCTCGCTCCTGCCCCACAGCCCCCGCCAGCCCTGCCCTGCTCCACCAGCCCTCTTGCCAGTGCCCCTCGCTCCCGCCCCACAGCCCCCGCCAGCCCTGCCCTGCTCCACCAGCCCTCTTGCCAATGCCCCTCGCTCCTGCCCCACAGCCCCCGCCAGCCCTGCCCTGCTCCACCAGCCCTCTTGCCAATGCCCCCCGCTCCTGCCCTGCAGCCCCCGCCAGCCCTCTTGCCAATGCCCCTCCCTTCCACCCCACAGCCTGTCAGCCCAGCCCTGCCAGTGCCCCCCACTCCTGCCCCGCAGCCCACCAGTATCTCACCGGATGCCTGGGGTCTCAGCCTCTCCTCATCGATGTCCTCGGCAAACATGTCGAGGGCCGGGGCGGGCTGGGCAGGGGCTGGGGGCGGCTGGGTCAGCGCCCGCAGCCTGAGCGCCAGCTTCTCACGGGTCTCCTGGTAGATCTCGTACACGCCCCGCCCCACCATCTGGTCGGCCAATCCCGAGAGCCGCTCCAGCTGCTCCCGCCTCTGGGGCGACCCTGGTGCCGCCCCCTCCTCCTGTGAGGCAGGGGCGTCGGCCTTGGCACGGGTCCAGGCGCGGTGGGTGCGCGAGCCTCTGGCCCCGCCCTTGCTGCCCAGCCGCTGGATGGCCCGGGCCACAGTCTCCCCCGGTCGCACCAGCTCCACCATCCCCTCCAGCAGGGCCTGCTTGTCCAGCGGGGGGCGCCCGCCGGGGGACCCCCCATCCTCCTCCTGGCCTCCGCCGAGGGGCTGCCGGCTCCCGGGGGGCTGCTCCTTGATCCGCACCTGAGGGAGGCAGAGATCAGCCCCGGTCTGGCCGGCCCCCGCCCCCGCCCCCGCAGGACTGCCCCTCACCCAGTCGATGTTGTCCAGCCAGTTGTCCCGGATCAGCGCCTCGCGGCGCAGGAAGTAGTTCCCCTCCGAGTCGAAGTGCCCCTCCTCCATCTCCTCCTCCAGGTTGAAGGGGGTGATCCGCACCCCGTCCTCGTAGTCGATGGTGGCCGACTCCTGCCCTGCCCGGGGAGAGCCCCTGCCCGTCAGCCGCGCCACGCTCACCCCCCGCCCGTCAGCCCCGCCACGCTCACCCCCTCCCCCGCCACGCTCACCCCCCGCCCGTCAGCCCCGCCACGCTCACCCCCTACCCCCGCCACGCTCACCCCCTACCGCCGCCACGCTCACCCCCCGCCCGTCAGCCCCGCCACGCTCACCCCCCGCCCGTCAGCCCCGCCACGCTCACCCCTACCCCCGCCACGCTCACCCCCTACCCCCGCCACGCTCACCCCCCGCCCGTCAGCCCCGCCACGCTCACCCCCCGCCCGTCAGCCCCGCCACGCTCACCCCTACCCCCGCCACGCTCACCCCTACCCCCGCCACGCTCACCCCCCGCCCGTCAGCCCCGCCACGCTCACCCCCCGCCCGTCAGCCCCGCCACGCTCACCCCCTACCCCCGCCACGCTCACCCCCCGCCCGTCAGCCCCGCCACGCTCACCCCCCGCCCGTCAGCCCCGCCACGCTCACCCCCTGCCCGTCAGCCCCACCACGCTCACCCCCCGCCCGTCAGCCCCGCCACGCTCACCCCCTACCCCCGCCACGCTCACCCCCCGCCCGTCAGCCCCGCCACGCTCACCCCCCGCCCGTCAGCCCCGCCACGCTCACCCCTACCCCCGCCACGCTCACCCCCTACCCCCGCCACGCTCACCCCCCGCCCGTCAGCCCCGCCACGCTCACCCCCCGCCCGTCAGCCCCGCCACGCTCACCCCCCGCCCGTCAGCCCCGCCACACTCACCCCTACCCCCGCCACGCTCACCCCCTACCCCCGCCACGCTCACCCCCCGCCCGTCAGCCCCGCCACGCTCACCCCCCGCCCGTCAGCCCCGCCACGCTCACCCCTACCCCCGCCACGCTCACCCCCTACCCCCGCCACGCTCACCCCCCGCCCGTCAGCCCCGCCACGCTCACCCCCCGCCCGTCAGCCCCGCCACGCTCACCCCCTACCCCCGCCACGCTCACCCCCCGCCCGTCAGCCCCGCCACGCTCACCCCCCGCCCGTCAGCCCCGCCACGCTCACCCCCTGCCCGTCAGCCCCACCACGCTCACCCCCCGCCCGTCAGCCCCGCCACGCTCACCCCCTACCCCCGCCACGCTCACCCCCCGCCCGTCAGCCCCGCCACGCTCACCCCCTGCCCGTCAGCCCCGCCACGCTCACCCCTACCCCCGCCACGCTCACCCCCTACCCCCGCCACGCTCACCCCCCGCCCGTCAGCCCCGCCACGCTCACCCCCCGCCCGTCAGCCCCGCCACGCTCACCCCCTGCCCGTCAGCCCCGCCACGCTCACCCCCCGCCCGTCAGCCCCGCCACGCTCACCCCCTACCCCCGCCACGCTCACCCCCCGCCCGTCAGCCCCGCCACGCTCACCCCCTACCCCCGCCACGCTCACCCCCCGCCCGTCAGCCCCGCCACGCTCACCCCCTACCCCCGCCACGCTCACCCCCTGCCCGTCAGCCCCGCCACGCTCACCCCCCACCCGTCAGCCCCGCCACGCTCACCCCCTACCCCTGCCACGCTCACCCCCCGCCCGTCAGCCCCGCCACGCTCACCCCCTACCCCCAGCCCCGCCACGCTCACCCCCTGCCCGTCAGCCCCGCCACGCTCACCCCCTGCCCGTCAGCCCCGCCACGCTCACCCCCCGCCCGTCAGCCCCGCCACGCTCACCCCCTACCCCCGCCACGCTCACCCCCCGCCCGTCAGCCCCGCCACGCTCACCCCCTACCCCCAGCCCCGCCACGCTCACCCCCCGCCCGTCAGCCCCGCCACGCTCACCCCCTACCCCCAGCCCCGCCACGCTCACCCCCTGCCCGTCAGCCCCGCCACGCTCACCCCCCGCCCGTCAGCCCCGCCACGCTCACCCCCCGCCCGTCAGCCCCGCCACGCTCACCCCCTACCCCCAGCCCCGCCACGCTCACCCCCCGCCCGTCAGCCCCGCCACGCTCACCGCCTACCCCCAGCCCCGCCACGCTCACCCCCTGCCCGTCAGCCCCGCCACGCTCACCCCCCGCCCGTCAGCCCCGCCACGCTCACCCCCCGCCCGTCAGCCCCGCCACGCTCACCCCCCGCCCGTCAGCCCCGCCACGCTCACCCCCTACCCCCAGCATGCCACGCTAACCCCCCGCCCGTCAGCCCCGCCACGCTCACCCCCCGCCCGTCAGCCCCGCCACGCTCACCCCCTGCCCGTCAGCCCCGCCACGCTCACCCCCCGCCCGTCAGCCCCGCCACGCTCACCCCCCGCCCGTCAGCCCCGCCACGCTCACCCCCCGCCCGTCAGCCCCGCCACGCTCACCCCCCGCCCGTCAGCCCCGCCACGCTCACCCCCCGCCCGTCAGCCCCGCCACGCTCACCCCCCGCCCGTCAGCCCCGCCACGCTCACCCCCTACCCCCAGCATGCCACGCTAACCCCCCGCCCGTCAGCCCCGCCACGCTCACCCCCTGCCCGTCAGCCCCGCCACGCTCACCCCCAGCCCGTCAGCCCCGCCACGCTCACCCCCCGCCCGTCAGCCCCGCCACGCTCACTCCCCGCCCGTCAGCCCCGCCACGCTCACCCCCTGCCCCCAGCCCCGCCACGCTCACCCCCTGCCCGTCAGCCCCGCCACGCTAACCCCCCGCCCGTCAGCCCCGCCACGCTCACTCCCCGCCCGTCAGCCCCGCCACGCTCACCCCCTGCCCCCAGCCCCGCCACGCTCGCCCCCTACCCGTCAGCCCCGCCACGCTAACCCCCCGCCCGTCAGCCCCGCCACGCTCACCCCCTACCCGTCAGCCCCGCCACGCTCACCCCCTACCCCCAGCCCCGCCACGCTCACCCCCCGCCCGTCAGCCCCGCCACGCTCACCCCCTACCCCCAGCATGCCACGCTAACCCCCCGCCCGTCAGCCCCGCCACGCTCACCCCCCGCCCGTCAGCCCCACCACGCTCACCCCCTACCCGTCAGCCCCGCCACGCTCACCCCCTACCCCCAGCCCCGCCACGCTCACCCCCCGCCTGTCAGCCCCGCCACGCTCACCCCCTGCCCGTCAGCCCCGCCACGCTCACCCCCTGCCCGTCAGCCCCGCCATGCTCACCCCCTACCCCCAGCCCCGCCACGCTCACTCCCCGCCCGTCAGCCCCGCCACGCTCACCCCCCGCCCGTCAGCCCCACCACGCTCACCCTCTGCCCACCAGCCCCGCCACATTCACCCTCTGCCCACCAGCCCCGCCACGCTCACCCCCTGCCCACCAGCCCCGCCACGCTCACCCCCTGGCCACCTGTCATCCCCGCCATGGTCATCCCCCTACTCCTCAGCTCCTCCATCCACGGTTATCACCTGCCCAGTCATCAGCCCCGCCACAGTCACCTGCTGCCCACCAGCCCCGCCACAGTTTGCTCCCTCAACACTACCCCACCAGTTTCCCTGCCTCCTGCCCCTGCCTCTGGAGACCCTGTGACCTGTCAGTCCCACCACTGTCTTCCCCACTTCCTACCCCTGGGAGACCCCCCTGCCCATCAGACCTGCTGCCATTTCCCCAACTTCATTACTACCCTGTCTCCCCTGCTCTGCACAGCCCCAGATTGGTCTACCGAGGCAGGACCCCCCACTTCTCCCCACAGGAGCACTCTCCAGCCCCCATTCTCCCCTCCTTCCCCCCGGATCATACACTCACCCCTCACCTGCCTCCCATCCTTCCCTTCTTCCCACCCACTCCCCAGGGTCCCCCTCCCCAGATCTTTGCCCACTCAGCTTGGTCTCCCCTGCCGAGGGTCTCACCCTCCACGTCCTCCGATGCCAGGATGTCGTATTTACTGGCCCGGCCGTCATCGCCCTCCTCATCCTCGTCTTCCTCGTCGCTGTCCAAGGAGTGTTTGCCCTTGAAGCGGCTCCCGGGGCCGCTGGCCCCCAGGCCAGGCTCTGCCAGCTGGGGAGAGAGGGAGACTTAGATTCCCTTGGTCATCCCAAAACACAGCACCTTGATGCAACAGGCCCCCCACTCACCAGCATCATCCTGAGACACCCAGGAGAACCCTCAAATACCCCATGGTCACACCCTCTCCAGCGACCCCCTCCAACTCCCAACAGAGACCTGTACCCTTCACCAGGGTACCTCCAGAGACCTCTCTCACGTCCCCACCCGCACAACAGGCCTCCCCTTTGTATCCCTCCCCCATGCCTCACTGCCCCACAGAGATCCCTCCCCACATCCCTGCCCTCATAACTCACCTTCTTCTTGGGCATGGCCAGCTCCTCCTCGTCCCCCTCCACCTGGTCCTCAAATGTCACCTTGCGCTTGGGCATGGTGGCCCGATGCTCTGGGGAGGGAGGTGAGTAAGGAAGGGGGCGTCCGCCGCTGCAGCCCCACACGACGGGCCCCGCTGCCCCTAGCACCTGCAGCCCCACACGACGGGCCCCGCGGCCCCTAGCACCCGCAGCCCCACACGACGGGCCCCGCGGCCCCTAGCACCTGCAGCCCCACACGACGGGCCCCGCGGCCCCTAGCACCTGCAGCCCCACACGACGGGCCCGCGGCCCCTAGCACCTGCAGCCCCACACGACGGGCCCCGCGGCCCCTAGCACCTGCAGCCCCACACGACGGGCCCCGCGGCCCCAGGCACCTGCAGCCCCACACGACGGGCCCCGCTGCCCCTAGCACCCGCAGCCCCACACGACGGGCCCCGCGGCCCCAGGCACCCGCAGCCCCACACGACGGGCCCCGCGGCCCCTAGCACCCGCAGCCCCACACGACGGGCCCCGCGGCCCCTAGCACCCGCAGCCCCACACGACGGGCCCCGCTGCCCCTAGCACCCGCAGCCCCACACGACGGGCCCCGCGGCCCCTAGCACCCGCAGCCCCACACGACGGGCCCCGCTGCCCCTAGCACCCGCAGCCCCACACGACGGGCCCCGCGGCCCCAGGCACCCGCAGCCCCACACGACGGGCCCCGCGGCCCCAGGCACCTGCAGCCCCACACGACGGGCCCCGCGGCCCCAGGCACCTGCAGCCCCACACGACGGGCCCCGCGGCCCCAGGCACCTGCAGCCCCACACGACGGGCCCCGCGGCCCCAGGCACCTGCAGCCCCACAGGCCAATGACACGCCAGAGACCCGGCCTCAGGCGAGGCGCCACCGGAGCATCCTCTCTGCGCCAGGCTGCAAACCCGCCCCGGGCACAACGTGCATTTGCATATGCAAATGAGCCCCCCAGGCCCCGCCCCGCAGGGACACGGGCCCAAACTCCAGCCTCGCAGCTTCCCAATTTGCATATGCAAATGACTCGCTTCCACCGTGCTGGGCGGGCCCAAGCGCTCGGTTCAGCCCAGCCAAGGGCCCCCCTGTGATGCCTAATTTGCATATGCAAATAAGATGCAATAGTCCGGCCCGGGGGAAATGCGCAGTACGGGTCCTGCCGCCTCATTTGCATATGCAAATCAGCCCGTTCGGCTCGGGCCGGGCGCCCCGGTACCAGCGGGACCCCAAGACCCTCACAGCCCCTCATTTGCATATGCAGATCAGCGCCCCCATCGGCTGCGCCACTCACTCACCTCCGGGGCTCGCAGAGCGCCCTCGCGCGGCAGCCACTTCCGGGTCACTCTGCCCGGATGTGACGTCGCCGCAGGCCCTCGCCCCGCCTCTCGCGCCGGGTTGATCTCGTTCGGGCGAATAGCGCGATAGGTGACGTCACAATGGCACCTGAGCGAGGGCCCCCCATCGCGCAGGAGCCCAACGGCGGGTTGGCGGAGGGGCCGGAAGTGACGTTTTCTCCGGGCAGCCACCGCTAGCTGCGGCTTCATTGGCTGCCGTGCGGAGCGGGAGTCATGGCAACGCTTAAAGGGGCAGCAAGCGCCCCGCCCCCCCCCCCCCCAGCACCTCGGGTCTGACGGGACAGGCCCAGGGCATAGGCCCCTCCCCCTCCACGGGGCCACGCCCCCTGCGCCCCCCCCGGCAGGCGCACCGGCCCCCCCTGTTTTCCGGGGGGGGGGCAAGGGGCCCGGCCCCTCGTGTTTCACCGGGGGGGGGGGGCGAGTGGGGCCCTGCCCCCCCCCGCGAACCCGGGTCGCCTTAGGACCGAGCGGAGCCGGCCGCGCCCTGGCTGCCGCGAGACACTTCCGGGGGGCGGGGCCGGGAGGGAGCAGCCGCGCGGGCAGAGCCGGGCAGGAGCCAGGTAACGAGCCCGGGCGGGGAGCGGCCCCCCCCCTCCCCGAGCCCCCCCCCCCCCCGAGCTGAGCCCCCCCGCCCCCAGGCCCGGGCCCCGCCCCCCCCCCGAGCTAAGCCCCCCCGCCCCGAGCCCCGCCCCCCCGCGCTGAGCCCCCCGAGCCCCGCCCCCCCGCGCTGAGCCCTGTGCCCTGCCCTGGGCTCCCGTGCTGAGTCCCCCGCCCCGAACCCCCCGTCTCAGGCCCCGCCCCGAGCCCCGCCCCCCCTGAGCTGAGCCCCCCGCCCCGAGCCCCGCCCCCCCCCGCCCCGAGCCCCCCCCGCGCCGAGCCCCGAGCCCCCCAGGCCCGGGCCCCGCCCCCCCCGCCCCGAGCCCCGCCCCCCCGAGCTGAGCCCCGCCCTGGGCTCCCGTGCTGAGTCCCCCGCCCCGAACCCCCCGCCCTGCGCCCCGCCCCCCCCGACTTGCCCCGCCCCGAGCCCCCCTTGCTGAGCCTCCCGCCCTGGCCCCCTAGGCCCGGGCCCCGCCCTGCGCCCCGCTCCCCTTGCCCTGCCCTGGGCCCTCTGCGCTGGGCCCCCTGAGCCAGCCTTGCCCTGAACTCCGGGCCCCCAGCCCTGGGCCCCATGTCCCGTTCCCTGCCCTGGGGCTGGGGCCCTGCCCGGGAAAGGCCCCACGTCCCGTTCCCTGCCCTGGGGCCCCCTGCCCGGGAAAGGCCCCACATCCCGTTCCCTGCCCTGGGGCTGGGCCCCTGCCCGGGAAAGGCCCCATATCCCGTTCCCTGCCCTGGGGCTGGGGCTGGGGCTGGGCCCCCTGCCCGGGAAAGGCCCCACATCCCGTTCCCTGCCCTGGGGCTGGGCCCCTGCCCGGGAAAGGCCCCACATCCCGTTCCCTGCCCTGGGGCTGGGCCCCCTGCCCGGGAAAGGCCCCACATCCCGTTCCCTGCCCTGGGGCTGGGCCCCTGCCCGGGAAAGGCCCCACGTCCCGTTCCCTGCCCTGGGGCTGGGGCTGGGGCTGGGCCCCCTGCCCGGGAAAGGCCCCACGTCCCGTTCCCTGCCCTGGGGCTGGGCCCCTGCCCGGGAAAGGCCCCACGTCCCGTTCCCTGCCCTGGGGCCCTGCCCGGGAAAGGCCCCACGTCCCGTTCCCTGCCCTGGGGCTGGGCCCCTGCCCGGGAAAGGCCCCACGTCCCGTTCCCTGCCCTGGGGCCCTGCCCGGGAAAGGCCCCACGTCCCGTTCCCTGCCCTGGGGCTGGGCCCCTGCCCGGGAAAGGCCCCACGTCCCGTTCCCTGCCCTGGGGCCCTGCCCGGGAAAGGCCCCACGTCCCGTTCCCTGCCCTGGGGCTGGGCCCCTGCCCGGGAAAGGCCCCACGTCCCGTTCCCTGCCCTGGGGCCCTGCCCGGGAAAGGCCCCACGTCCCGTTCCCTGCCCTGGGGATGGGCCCCTGCCCGGGAAAGGCCCCATATCCCGTTCCCTGCCCTGGGGCTGGGGCCCTGCCCGGGAAAGGCCCCACGTCCCGTTCCCTGCCCTGGGGCTGGGCCCCTGCCCGGGAAAGGCCCCACGTCCCGTTCCCTGCCCTGGGGCTGGGGCCCTGCCCGGGAAAGGCCCCACGTCCTGTTCCCTGTCTCCCCTCTCTCAGGTCCCTGCCCACATGAAGTTGCATGAAACCGGCGTCCTGGGCTACTCCCGCGTGGCAGTGCCCCCCGACCGCCAGGGCCGGCTGTACAAGAAGAGCGAACGCAGCAGCACCTACCAGCGCCGCTGGTGCGAACTGCGAGGGAACTTGCTCTTCTACTGGGAGCGGCAGGGGGACCGGGAGCCGCTGGGGCTGATCCTGCTGGAGGGCTGCACGGTGGAGCTACAGGAATCCGCCACAGAGCCTTTCACCTTTGAAATCTCCTACCGGTCGGGCCACCGAGCTTACAAGATGGCTGCCGAAGACCAGGCCTCCATGGAGGGCTGGGTACGGGCTCTGAGCACGGCCAGCTTTGACTACCTGCGGGCTCTGGTGACTGAGCTAGAGGGACAGTACCGGGCCAATGGGGTTGCCCCGCCAAAGGAATGGGCTGTTCAGCACCGCCCAGTGGTGTCAGCGGTGGGATTGCCAGACTTTGAGGGGCTGCACCAGCAGTTTGGGAAGGAGATTGTGAAGCTGCGGGCGAAGTGGAAGGAGGCCAGGGCAGAAGGGACCCAGCCAACACAGGGAGACCTGATTGATTTGGGGTAGGACGGGAGCAGGGAAAGGAGAAGAGCCAGAGGGGGTAGGGGAGTCCTATTCCATGCCATCCAATGCAGGAGAAACATGCAGTGTGGGGGACCCAGGGTGGGCTAGCAGGGGCTGCAAGCTCAGCTCAAGGGACAGACAGAATGGGAAGGGGCCGTGTCTGGCTTGGATGGACTAGAAACCCTCCCCCCCGGGTTAAGGAGGCAGAGATGCTCCCTCTGCCTTGCGGTTCTTCGGGAAGTGGGGACCTTTCAAGGCCAAACCTTTGCACTGAGGCGATGCTTTTCCAATAATAAACGTGTTCTGTCGGGGCCTGGGCTCAGCCACGTGAATTCACTGTTTGGTCACCTCTGGCCAGCAGTGGGGGGCGCTGAGTGCAGGGGGCAGGGCAACGGCTGGGGCAGGGGAGCTCCTGGCTACTCCAGCGGGTGCTGTGCGGAACAAACGTCCTGCCTGCCCGGTGAGAGCTCCCCCCACTGCTGCACTGGGCTCAACTTGTGGGTCTGAGAAATCCCCATTCATTCAGCCAAAGGAGGCTCTCGGGCCACAGGGACAGGCAAAGCAGGAAACGCTCCATCAGGGCCCTGCCTGCGGCTCTGACCGCCTTCAACAACCGTTTCCTGCCCTAGGAGATCAGCCAGGCTCCTGCTGCCCTCACCCAACCTCCACTGGCGCAGCACACACCGTCCAGGCTTCGCCCCTCCAGCATGCAGAGCCTGGTCCCCCGTGGCCACTGCTCCGCCACTAACCCCAGTGAGCCGGGAATAGAGCCCAGGAGTCCTGGCTCTCACTAGCCTCAGAGTGGCCCTCAGGGAACTGAGGCTCATCTCAGGCCAGTGCCCCATACCCCCAAGACCAGAACCCAGTGGTGTGGATACTGGGGGTCTCCATTTCCAGGCAGGCTGCGTGATTCACCCTGTGGCGGGACAAGGGGGTGAGTCTGCAGAGACCCCCTAGCCCAGCCCGCCTCTACTAGCGTCTTGGGCCCAACCAACAGGCAGCCAGTGGTACCTGGCAACCGCTGAGCCTGCACTGGCAGGAAGCTGGCCCATTCTGACCCGCTGGAAAGCAAAGCTTGGGGCTGGGGCCCCTACCCCTGGGGCTGGGGCCCCTACCCCTGGGGCAGAGACCTAGGGGCTGGGGCTGGCTGGAACATCCTGCTTTCTACGCTGATCCAGACTGGCAGACGTCCCTGAAGGGAGCTCGCAGTGTGGAACGGGTGCTGACAGCTCTGAGGCAGGGCCCGCAGGGTGTACCCTAGGAGAGTGCCACACGAGGCAGCCTAGCCACGATCCACTCCGGGCTGCTCCAGAGCACAAAGCCTATTCATCTGGGACACCCTCACCCCTTTCAAGGGGCAGAGACCCCCCCCCCCCCAGACCAAGGACTCAAAGGCCCTCAACCCAGCGATCTTCAGAGACGCAGCACCCCAACCCATGTTCCCTCTCATCCCCCCGGGCGGAATAGGTGTTCTCTGCACTGAGACCTGTGAAACGTGCACCACCAGGAGAAGCAGGCTGCCGGCCATGGGTGCTCTGCTAATCCGCTGGGCAGCATCTGAAACCCTCCTGGGTGGCCTCCCACGCACCCAGCCACTGAGCAGCAAAGAGCCACGCTCCCCTCCCCGAGGGTTCTCAGATCTAAAGGCCAGTGGCCTTGGAAGAACAGCCCCCGACTGATGCTTCTCAGAGACCTGCAGCCCGGAGCCCCTGGAAGAGCCAGACTAGCCCCATAGTACTAGAGATGCAGCCGTGAGAGTCTGAAACACCAGCCAGGGCTGTGCGGCACTTTACAGACTAACAAGATGGTTTATTAGGTGACGCCTGCATCCTGCTTCAAAGACATTAACACCAGACTTGAAAGAGAAACCTCGGAACTGTCATTCATGCTTCAATTCGACACTTTACGCTGGGGTCTTAACAAAGACATTAATTATCTTACCCATTCCAAAGAGCTTCCCCAATTATCACCTCCAATAGCATTAGCTCACAGACATTTACCCCTCTCCCCCCCCCTCTGAAATTCGATTTGTCCTTTTTATGCGTGTTCACTTTGTTTTGGTTGTATCCCTTTGGGATATGTGGTCGTGCTTATTTTCTTCCACAATTTGATCTGAGGAAGTGGGTCTGGCCCACGAAAGCTCATCACCTAATAAACCATCTTGTTAGTCTTTACAGTGCTCCACAGTCCTGTTTTTTGAGACTAGCCAAAGGCGTTCAAATGGCACTCAGAACCAACGTCCCTCCAAGCCCTAGAGCCCAAGGAGAGCCATCGTGACCCCCACCAGAGCCATCGTGACCCCCAACCCAACAATGGTCCTCACCGAGCCATGAACCCACAAGCCCTGAGCACTGGACCCTCGGCGAGCCACGGCCCCCAACCCAACCGCGGCCCCAAGAACAGCGCCGGCTCCTCCCCAGTTTGCAATCCTTTCTTTGTTAACCTTTTTAAACAAAGCGACAACATAAAATCTCCAAGAATGAGGCACAAATAACAGAAGGGGAGAGGGCCGGAGAAGGAAGGGTTAAGAGACAAGGTGTGAAATGTAAACATCCGGATTCTGCTCTTCCTGCCCGGGGTAGGGGGTGGCATGAAAAGGGGGGAGCTCCCAAGAGAGGCGAGGGATCGGAAAAGGGGGCTGGATCTCTGGATTCCAGTGTCTGTCCCATTAAATAAGACCTCGTGGCCAAACCCAAACGTCTGTATACATACTTACAATACTGAGACATATATATAATATATGTGTTATCAAGAGACACGGCTGTACAACGGGGGCAGCGAGCGCCATGGTTTGTGGGGGAGGTGCACGGTGGGAATGAGGTTTGGCGAGAGGCCACCAGCAGTAACAGCGTCTCTTGCTCCAAGGCGCTACCCTACCAAGTTAAGTTAAAGCCGTGTCTCCAACGAAGGGAAACTGAGGCACAGAGGGGGGAAGGAGTGACTTTGTTCAAGTATGTGGGCAGGGAGTAGCAAAGCTGGAGAGAGCCGGGGAGTGCTGGCTCCCAGCCTCCCTTGCTCTAACTACTAGACCCCACTGCCCTCCTAGAGCCAGGGAGAGGACCCCAGAGTCCTGGTGCCTATCGCCCAGCCAGAGAGCCACCGGGAGGGGGGGGCCCTCTGCTGGGTGCACAGCGTACCGCCTTCAGAGACAGGCCTGTTACTGGAGGGGGGACCTTGCTTTTCAGGGGGTGGGGGAAGTGTCACAAGGGGAAGGCAGGCAGGGAACCGACATACAAGGGCGTGTCCTGGAGGGTACAGTTGCCTGTGAGAAGCCAGGGGGCGCAGGGCTTCCTCGGGCCCCCACCCAGGCTGGGCCTAGTGGTCACGGCCCCTGCATGAAAGAACTGGCGACGGGGGCTGGACGCTCACCCAGGGACGGTCTGTGCGCGCCCTGCCCCTGCGCGGCCTGCGATGCTCCGCCTGCGCACACGGGGCGTCGGGAACGTTTGCACAGGGAAGCGACCTTACTGCCGCCTGGCCAGCAAAGGGGCTGCCAACGGAGTCCCCCATCTTTCCCCGAAGGCCCAGACAGTCCTACCACCGGCCCGGCCACGGAACAGAGCCCTCGCTGGGGACGAGCAGCCCCGGGGTGGCCGGTGCATCCAGCCGAGGGCTGGCAACGTTCTCTCCTTGCCACAACAGTCCCGGGCTGGCTGGCCAGCTCGCTGAGCGCACGGGGCTGCGGATCCGGCCCCCGGCCTGGCGCACACAGCCTCCTCCGGGGGGGGAGACCATTGGGGTACTGACAAATAGCGAACGGGGGTGCTGGGACCCGGCCCACGCACCAGGCCCTCTACCAAGCGCATCGGCCTTGCCCCAGTGGAACAGTCGGGGTGCCGGTGCCCACCCACAAGAGCGGCCTTGGGGGCGCAGGGCCGAGGGGGAGTGTGGCTCTTCAAACCAAGCTCTGCAGAGAGGGAGCTCAGGGCTGGGCGGCCAGGTAGTTTAAAGGGGATTCTCCTATCCGGGGGCAGGCGGGGCTCTTCTGAATACATCACACTCTGGTTAAGACTCGGGGCACGCCCCACGGCCCCGGAAAGCGCACGGCGGGGGGCGTACCTGTCTGGTCCCCTGGCGGGGGGGTCGGACTCGGAGAGCAGTCGTGGGCTGTCCAAGTCGTCGAGCGGGTCCCCTCCCGGCAGGAGGAAGGTCGGGCGACGGGGGCTCACCACTCTCCCCCCCTCCCGACGCCCTGCAGATCCCAGCTTCCTCCCAGCTCCCTCCACCCCATCCGAGCCCCCTTCCTTGGTCCTTGGCTAGATCCGGGGAGGGCAGGAGGCAGCAGGGCCCCCCTGCTTCCCCAGCCCCCCCAGCTCAGAAATACGTGTCCTGCAGCACAGAGCCCGCCGGGGGATCCCCCTCTTGCCCCCCGTCCTCCGTGGGGGGTGGGGCTTTGGACTCCTTCCGGCGCATGGAGACCTTCCTCTCCTTCTTCTGCTTGGCCTCCTCCTTGGCCCGCTCCTTCTGCTGCTTCCGCTCCTGCTTCTCCCGCTCCTTCTGCAGCTTCTTCTCCCGCTCCCGCTCCTGCCGCTCCCGCTCCCGCTCCTGCCGCTCCCGCTCCTTCTCCAGCCGCTCCCGCTCCCGCTCCCTCTTCTTCTCCTTCGCCCCCTTCCTGGGCGCCCCCAGCGGCGTGCTGCTCCCCGTGGGGGAGGGCAGGGCGGGGTGCAGCCCTTCCGACACCACCGGGCCTGGGGTGGCGGCTGGGGGGGGCGCGGCGGAGACGGCCAGGCTGCTCACGGGGTGGGCAGGGGAGGGGCTGCCCCCCGTGGCGCTGCTGCTGCTGCTGCCGCGGGCCACCCGCTGCTTGATGCCAGTGAGGCTCAGCAGGCTGGCGCTGGCGCTCAGCGGGGGGTTCATGCGGTGCCGCTCCTCGTGGATGGCGCGGGAGCCGTGGAGCCGGCGCGAGGGTTTGTACTGCAGCTCCCCGCGGTTCTCCCGCCACTTCTTGAGCTGCGCGGCGTTCTCCCGCTCGATCAGCGCCTCCGTCACCGGCAGGTTCACCACCTGGGGCCGGGAGGCGCTGGTGAGACCCCCGGGAGACCGGCCCTGAGCGCCTCCCGCTGGCCAACCCCGTCCCCTGCAGCACAGCGCCCTAGGGCCACGCTGGGGCCAGCCCCGCCCCGCTCCCTGCCCTGCGGCGCCCCCTAGCGCCACCCTGGGGAGAGCGCCTCCCGCTGGCCAACCCCGTCCCCTGCAGCACAGCGCCCTAGGGCCACGCTGGGGCCAGCCCTGCCCCGCTCCCTGCCCTGCGGCGCCCCCTAGCGACTCCCTGGGGAGAGCGCCTCCCGCTGGCCAACCCCCCCTGCAGCACAGCGCCCTACGGCCACGCTGGGGCCAGCCCTGCCCCGCTCCCTGCCCTGCGGCGCCCCCTAGCGACTCCCTGGGGAGAGCGCCTCCCGCTGGCCAACCCCCCCTGCAGCACAGCGCCCTACGGCCACGCTGGGGCCAGCCCTGCCCCGCTCCCTGCCCTGCGGCGCCCCCTAGCGCCACACTGGGGAGAGCGCCTCCCACTGGCCAACCCCGTCCCCTGCAGCACAGCGCCCTACGGCCACGCTGGGGCCAGCCCTGCCCCGCTCCCTGCCCTGCAGCGCCCCCTAGCGCCACCCTGGGGAGAGCGCCTCCCTGCTGGGCCCTGCCCCGCTCCCTGCCCTGCGGCGCCCCCTAGTGCCACCCTGGGGAGAGCGCCTCCCACTGGCCAACCCCGTCCCCTGCAGCACAGCGCCCTACGGCCACGCTGGGGCCAGCCCTGCCCCGCTCCCTGCCCTGCAGCGCCCCCTAGCGCCACCCTGTGGAGAGCGCCTCCCTGCTGGGCCCTGCCCCGCTCCCTGCCCTGCGGCGCCCCCTAGCGCCACCCTGGGGAGAGCGCCTCCCGCTGGCCAACCCCGTCCCCTGCAGCACAGCGCCCTACGGCCACGCTGGGGCCAGCCCTGCCCCGCTCCCTGCCCTGCGGCGCCCCCTAGTGCCACCCTGGGGAGAGCGCCTCCCGCTGGCCAACCCCCCCTGCAGCACAGCGCCCTACGGCCACGCTGGGGCCAGCCCTGCCCCGCTCCCTGCCCTGCGGCGCCCCCTAGCGACACCCTGGGGAGAGCGCCTCCCGCTGGCCAACCCCGTCCCCTGCAGCACAGCGCCCTACTGCCACGCTGGGGCCAGCCCTGCCCTGCTCCCTGCCCTGCAGCGCCCCCTAGCGCCACACTGGGGCACTACAGCCAGGCACAGCAGTGCCTGTGAGCCCCGCCCCGCTCCCTGCCCTGCGGTGCCCCCTAGCGCCACACTGGGGAGAGCGCCCCCCTGCTGGGCCCTGCCCTGCTCCCTGCCCTGCGGCGCCCCCTAGCGCCGCACTGGGGCACTACAGCCAGGCACAGCAGTGCCTGTGAGCCCCGCCCCACTCCCTGCCCTGCAGCGCCCCCTAGTGCCACCCTGGGGAGAGCGCCCCCCTGCTGGGCCCTGCCCCGCTCCCTGCCTTGCAGCGCCCCCTAGTGCCACCCTGGGGAGAGTGACCCCTGCTGGGCCCTGCCCCGATTCCTGCCCTGCAGCGCCCCCTAGTGCCACCCTGGGGAGAGTGCCCCCCTGCTGGGCCCTGCCCCGTTCCCTGCCCTGCAGCGCCCCCTAGTGCACACCCTGGGGAGAGTGGGCCCTGCCCCGCTCCCTGCCCTGCAGCGCCCCCTAGTGCACACCCTGGGGAGAGTGACCCCTGCTGGGCCCTGCCCCGTTCCCTGCCCTGCAGCGCCCCCTAGTGCACACCCTGGGGAGAGTGGGCCCTGCCCCGCTCCCTGCCCTGCAGCGCCCCCTAGTGCACACCCTGGGGAGAGTGGGCCCTGCCCCGCTCCCTGCCCTGCAGCGCCCCCTAGTGCACACCCTGGGGAGAGTGACCCCTGCTGGGCCCTGCCCCGTTCCCTGCCCTGCAGCGCCCCCTAGTGCACACCCTGGGGAGAGTGACCCCTGCTGGGCCCTGCCCAGTTCCCTGCCCTGCAGCACCCCCTAGTGCACACCCTGGGGAGAGTGGGCCCTGCCCCGCTCCCTGCCCTGCAGTGCCCCCTAGTGCACACCCTGGGGAGAGCACCCCCCTGCTGGGCCCTGCCCCACTCCCTGCCCTGCAGCGCCCCCTAGTGCACACCCTGGGGAGAGTGGGCCCTGCCCCGTTCCCTGCCCTGCAGCGCCCCCTAGTGCACACCCTGGGGAGAGTGGGCCCTGCCCCGTTCCCTGCCCTGCAGCGCCCCCTAGTGCACACCCTGGGGAGAGTGACCCCTGCTGGGCCCTGCCCCGTTCCCTGCCCTGCAGCGCCCCCTAGTGCACACCCTGGGGAGAGTGGGCCCTGCCCCGCTCCCTGCCCTGCAGTGCCCCCTAGTGCACACCCTGGGGAGAGCACCCCCCTGCTGGGCCCTGCCCCACTCCCTGCCCTGCAGCGCCCCCTAGTGCACACCCTGGGGAAAGCGCCCCCTGCTGGGCCCTGCCCCGCAGCGCCCCCTAGCAACACCCTGGAGCACTAGGGCCAGGATTGATTGTAGGGGGCAGGGCCCTGCTGATGCCCGGGGGTCTCCCTTGCACTCCCGGAGCCAGCCCCCCCTCGCGCAGGCCGTGTGGGCGGGGCTCACCTCGGACACAAGGAACTCCTCTTGCATGCTCTGCGCTGGCAGGTTGCGCAGCTTCTCCATAGTCTCGTACATCCCCTGGCAGCTGCGGAGCTTGTCCACGGAGCCCAGGGTGTTCTGGAGAAGGACCAGGCCCACCCGGAAGATGATCTTCACTCCTGCGTTGGGAAAAGGGAGAGAGACCGGGGTGAGCCGTGGGGCGGGAGGGCGATGGGCAGACAGGGAAGGGAAAGGACAGAGAGACCGGGGTGAGCCGTGGGGCGTGAGGGCGATGGGCAGACAGGGAAGGGAAAGGACAGAGAGACCGGGGTGAGCCGTGGGGCTCGAGGGCGATGGGCAGACAGGGAGGGGAAAGGACAGAGAGACCGGGGTGAGCCGTGGGGCGTGAGGGCGATGGGCAGACAGGGAGGGGAAAGGACAGAGAGACCGGGGTGAGCCGTGGGGCGGGAGGGCGATGGGCAGACAGGGAAGGGAAAGGACAGAGAGACCGGGGTGAGCCGTGGGGCGTGAGGGCGATGGGCAGACAGGGAGGGGAAAGGACAGAGAGACCGGGGTGAGCCGTGGGGCGTGAGGGCGATGGGCAGACAGGGAGGGGAAAGGACACAGAGACCGGGGTGAGCCGTGGGGCGTGAGGGCGATGGGCAGACAGGGAAGGGAAAGGACACAGAGACCGGGGTGAGCCGTGGGGCGTGAGGGCGATGGGCAGACAGGGAAGGGAAAGGACACAGAGACCGGGGTGAGCCGTGGGGCGTGAGGGCGATGGGCAGACAGGGAGGGGAAAGGACACAGAGACCGGGGTGAGCCGTGGGGCGGGAGGGCGATGGGCAGACAGGGAGGGGAAAGGACAGAGAGACCGGGGTGAGCCGTGGGGCGTGAGGGCGATGGGCAGACAGGGAAGGGAAAGGACACAGAGACCGGGGTGAGCCGTGGGGCGTGAGGGCGATGGGCAGACAGGGAGGGGAAAGGACAGAGAGACCGGGGTGAGCCGTGGGGCGTGAGGGCGATGGGCAGACAGGGAGGGGAAAGGACAGAGAGACCGGGGTGAGCCGTGGGGCGTGAGGGCGATGGGCAGACAGGGAAGGGAAAGGACAGAGAGACCGGGGTGAGCCGTGGGGCGGGAGGGCGATGGGCAGAGAGGGAGGGGAAAGGACAGAGAGACCGGGGTGAGCCGTGGGGCGGGAGGGCGATGGGCAGAGAGGGAGGGGAAAGGACAGAGAGACCGGGGTGAGCCGTGGGGCGGGAGGGCGATGGGCAGAGAGGGAGGGGAAAGGACAGAGAGACCGGGGTGAGCCGTGGGGCGTGAGGGCGATGGGCAGACAAGGAGGGGAAAGGACAGAGAGACCGGGGTGAGCCGTGGGGCGTGAGGGCGATGGGCAGACAGGGAGGGGAAAGGACAGAGAGACCGGGGTGAGCCGTGGGGCGTGCGGGCGATGGGCAGACAGGGAGGGGAAAGGACACAGAGACCGGGGTGAGCCGTGGGGCGTGAGGGCGATGGGCAGAGAGGGAGGGGAAAGGACAGAGAGACCGGGGTGAGCCGTGGGGCGTGAGGGCGATGGGCAGACAGGGAGGGGAAAGGACAGAGAGACCGGGGTGAGCCGTGGGGCGTGAGGGCGATGGGCAGACAGGGAGGGGAAAGGACAGAGAGACCGGGGTGAGCCGTGGGGCGTGAGGGCGATGGGCAGACAGGGAAGGGAAAGGACACAGAGACCGGGGTGAGCCGTGGGGCGTGAGGGCGATGGGCAGACAGGGAGGGGAAAGGACAGAGAGACCGGGGTGAGCCGTGGGGCGGGAGGGCGATGGGCAGACAGGGAGGGGAAAGGACAGAGAGACCGGGGTGAGCCGTGGGGCGGGAGGGCGATGGGCAGACAGGGAAGGGAAAGGACACAGAGACCGGGGTGAGCCGTGGGGCGGGAGGGCGATGGGCAGAGAGGGAGGGGAAAGGACAGAGAGACCGGGGTGAGCCGTGGGGCGGGAGGGCGATGGGCAGACAGGGAGGGGAAAGGACAGAGAGACCGGGGTGAGCCGTGGGGCGTGAGGGCGATGGGCAGACAGGGAGGGGAAAGGACACAGAGACCGGGGTGAGCCGTGGGGCGGGAGGGCGATGGGCAGAGAGGGAGGGGAAAGGACAGAGAGACCGGGGTGAGCCGTGGGGCGTGAGGGCGATGGGCAGACAGGGAGGGGAAAGGACAGAGAGACCGGGGTGAGCCGTGGGGCGGGAGGGCGATGGGCAGAGAGGGAAGGGAAAGGACACAGAGACCGGGGTGAGCCGTGGGGCGGGAGGGCGATGGGCAGAGAGGGAGGGGAAAGGACAGAGAGACCGGGGTGAGCCGTGGGGCGGGAGGGCGATGGGCAGACAGGGAGGGGAAAGGACAGAGAGACCGGGGTGAGCCGTGGGGCGGGAGGGCGATGGGCAGAGAGGGAGGGGAAAGGACACAGAGACCGGGGTGAGCCGTGGGGCGTGGGGGCGATGGGCAGACAGGGAGGGGAAAGGACAGAGAGACCGGGGTGAGCCGTGGGGCGTGGGGGCGATGGGCAGACAGGGAGGGGAAAGGACACAGAGACCGGGGTGAGCCGTGGGGCGTGAGGGCGATGGGCAGAGAGGGAGGGGAAAGGACACAGAGACCGGGGTGAGCCGTGGGGCGGGAGGGCGATGGGCAGACAGGGAGGGGAAAGGACAGAGAGACCGGGGTGAGCCGTGGGGCGGGAGGGCGATGGGCAGAGAGGGAGGGGAAAGGACACAGAGACCGGGGTGAGCCGTGGGGCGGGAGGGCGATGGGCAGACAGGGAGGGGAAAGGACAGAGAGACCGGGGTGAGCCGTGGGGCGGGAGGGCGATGGGCAGAGAGGGAGGGGAAAGGACAGAGAGACCGGGGTGAGCCGTGGGGCGTGAGGGTGATGGGCAGACAGGGAAGGGAAAGGACAGAGAGACCGGGGTGAGCCGTGGGGCGGGAGGGCGATGGGCAGACAGGGAGGGGAAAGGACAGAGAGACCGGGGTGAGCCGTGGGGCGTGAGGGCGATGGGCAGACAGGGAGGGGAAAGGACAGAGAGACCGGGGTGAGCCGTGGGGCGTGGGGGCGATGGGCAGACAGGGAGGGGAAAGGACAGAGAGACCGGGGTGAGCCGTGGGGCGTGAGGGTGATGGGCAGACAGGGAAGGGAAAGGACAGAGAGACCGGGGTGAGCCGTGGGGCGGGAGGGCGATGGGCAGACAGGGAGGGGAAAGGACACAGAGACCGGGGTGAGCCATGGGGCGTGTGGGCGATGGGCAGAGAGGGAGGGGAAAGGACAGAGAGACCGGGGTGAGCCGTGGGGCGTGAGGGCGATGGGCAGACAGGGAGGGGAAAGGACACAGAGACCGGGGTGAGCCGTGGGGCGGGAGGGCGATGGGCAGACAGGGAGGGGAAAGGACAGAGAGACCGGGGTGAGCCGTGGGGCGTGAGGGCGATGGGCAGACAGGGAGGGGAAAGGACAGAGAGACCGGGGTGAGCCGTGGGGCGGGAGGGCGATGGGCAGACAGGGAGGGGAAAGGACAGAGAGACCGGGGTGAGCCGTGGGGCGGGAGGGCGATGGGCAGACAGGGAAGGGAAAGGACAGAGAGACCGGGGTGAGCCGTGGGGCGTGAGGGCGATGAGCAGACAGGGAAGGGAAAGGACAGAGAGACCGGGGTGAGCCGTGGGGCGGGAGGGCGATGGGCAGACAGGGAGGGGAAAGGACAGAGAGACCGGGGTGAGCCGTGGGGCGTGAGGGCGATGAGCAGACAGGGAAGGGAAAGGACAGAGAGACCGGGGTGAGCCGTGGGGCAGGAGGGCGATGGGCAGACAGGGAGGGGAAAGGACAGAGAGACCGGGGTGAGCCGTGGGGCGTGAGGGCGATGGGCAGACAGGGAGGGGAAAGGACAGAGAGACCGGGGTGAGCCGTGGGGCGGGAGGGCGATGGGCAGACAGGGAAGGGAAAGGACACAGAGACCGGGGTGAGCCGTGGGGCGGGAGGGCGATGGGCAGAGAGGGAGGGGAAAGGACACAGAGACCGGGGTGAGCCGTGGGGCGTGAGGGCGATGGGCAGACAGGGAAGGGAAAGGACACAGAGACCGGGGTGAGCCGTGGGGCGGGAGGGCGATGGGCAGACAGGGAGGGGAAAGGACACAGAGACCGGGGTGAGCCGTGGGGCGTGAGGGCGATGGGCAGACAGGGAAGGGAAAGGACACAGAGACCGGGGTGAGCCGTGGGGCGTGAGGGCGATGGGCAGACAGGGAAGGGAAAGGACAGAGAGACCGGGGTGAGCCGTGGGGCGTGAGGGCGATGGGCAGACAGGGAAGGGAAAGGACACAGAGACCGGGGTGAGCCGTGGGGCGGGAGGGCGATGGGCAGACAGGGAGGGGAAAGGACAGAGAGACCGGGGTGAGCCGTGGGGCGGGAGGGCGATGGGCAGAGAGGGAGGGGAAAGGACAGAGAGACCGGGGTGAGCCGTGGGGCGTGAGGGCGATGGGCAGACAGGGAGGGGAAAGGACACAGAGACCGGGGTGAGCCGTGGGGCGTGAGGGCGATGGGCAGAGAGGGAGGGGAAAGGACAGAGAGACCGGGGTGAGCCGTGGGGCGTGAGGGCGATGGGCAGAGAGGGAGGGGAAAGGACAGAGAGACCGGGGTGAGCCGTGGGGCGTGAGGGCGATGGGCAGACAGGGAGGGGAAAGGACACAGAGACCGGGGTGAGCCGTGGGGCGTGAGGGCGATGGGCAGACAGGGAGGGGAAAGGACACAGAGACCGGGGTGAGCCGTGGGGCGTGAGGGCGATGGGCAGAGAGGGAGGGGAAAGGACAGAGAGACCGGGGTGAGCCGTGGGGCGTGAGGGCGATGGGCAGACAGGGAGGGGAAAGGACAGAGAGACCGGGGTGAGCCGTGGGGCGTGAGGGCGATGGGCAGACAGGGAGGGGAAAGGACAGAGAGACCGGGGTGAGCCGTGGGGCGTGAGGGCGATGGGCAGACAGGGAGGGGAAAGGACAGAGAGACCGGGGTGAGCCGTGGGGCGTGAGGGCGATGGGCAGAGAGGGAGGGGAAAGGACACAGAGACCGGGGTGAGCCGTGGGGCGTGAGGGCGATGGGCAGACAGGGAGGGGAAAGGACAGAGAGACCGGGGTGAGCCGTGGAGCGTGAGGGCGATGGGTAGAGAGGGAGGGGAAAGGACACAGAGACCGGGGTGAGCCGTGGGGCATGAGGGCGATGGGCAGACAGGGAGGGGAAAGGACAGAGAGACCGGGGTGAGCCGTGGGGCGGGAGGGCGATGGGCAGACAGGGAGGGGAAAGGACAGAGAGACCGGGGTGAGCCGTGGGGCGTGAGGGCGATGGGCAGACAGGGAAGGGAAAGGACAGAGAGACCGGGGTGAGCCGTGGGGCGGGAGGGCGATGGGCAGACAGGGAAGGGAAAGGACAGAGAGACCGGGGTGAGCCGTGGGGCGGGAGGGCGATGGGTAGAGAGGGAGGGGAAAGGACAGAGAGACCGGGGTGAGCCGTGGGGCGGGAGGGCGATGGGCAGAGAGGGGTTGGGGCAGAACTGGGTAATCGGGTTGCGGGGACTCGGACACAAGCGGGGCGGGCTGGGAGTGCCCAGCCAAAAGGAAGGAGGGCGGGTCGGGACGGGACGAGGGACGGAGAATACACTGGGGTGGTCGGAGGACGGGACGGGATAACGGAAGGAGAATACGCTGGGGTGGTCGGAGGGCGGGTCGGGACGGGATAACGGAAGGAGAATACGCTGGGGTGGTCGGAGGGCGGGTCAGGACGGGATAACGGAAGGAGAATACGCTGGGGTGGTCAGAGGGCGGGACGGGACGGGATAACGGAAGGAGAATACGCTGGGGTGGTCAGAGGGCGGGACGGGACGGGATAACGGATGGAGAATACGCTGGGGTGGTCAGAGGGCGGGACGGGACGGGATAACGGATGGAGAATACGCTGGGGTGGTCAGAGGGCGGGACGGGACGGGATAACGGAAGGAGAATACGCTGGGGTGGTCGGAGGGCGGGTCGGGACGGGATAACGGAAGGAGAATACGCTGGGGTGGTCAGAGGGCGGGTCGGGACGGGATAACGGAAGGAGAATACGCTGGGGTGGTCAGAGGGCGGGACGGGACGGGATAACGGAAGGAGAATACGCTGGGGTGGTCGGAGGGCGGGTCGGGACGGGATAACGGAAGGAGAATACGCTGGGGTGGTCGGAGGGCGGGACGGGATAACGGAAGGAGAACACGCTGGGGTGGTCGGAGGGCGGGTCGGGACGGGATAACGGATGGAGAATACGCTGGGGTGGTCGGAGGGCGGGTCAGGACGGGATAACGGAAGGAGAATACGCTGGGGTGGTCGGAGGACGGGACGGGATAACGGAAGGAGAACACGCTGGGGTGGTCGGAGGGCGGGTCGGGACGGGATAACGGAAGGAGAATACGCTGGGGTGGTCGGAGGGCGGGTCAGGACGGGATAACGGAAGGAGAATACGCTGGGGTGGTCGGAGGGCGGGACGGGATAACGGAAGGAGAATACGCTGGGGTGGTCGGAGGGCGGGTCGGGACGGGATAACGGAAGGAGAATACGCTGGGGTGGTCGGAGGGCGGGTCGGGACGGGATAACGGAAGGAGAATACGCTGGGGTGGTCGGAGGGCGGGGCGGGGCGGGATAACGGAAGGAGAATACGCTGGGGTGGTCGGAGGGCGGGTCGGGACGGGATAACGGAAGGAGAATACGCTGGGGTGGTCGGAGGACGGGACGGGATAACGGAAGGAGAATACGCTGGGGTGGTCGGAGGGCGGGTCGGGACGGGATAACGGAAGGAGAATACGCTGGGGTGGTCGGAGGACGGGACGGGATAACGGAAGGAGAATACGCTGGGGTGGTCGGAGGGCGGGTCAGGACGGGATAACGGAAGGAGAATACGCTGGGGTGGTCGGAGGGCGGGTCGGGACGGGATAACGGAAGGAGAATACGCTGGGGTGGTCGGAGGACGGGACGGGATAACGGAAGGAGAATACGCTGGGGTGGTCGGAGGGCGGGTCGGGACGGGATAACGGAAGGAGAATACGCTGAGGTGGTCGGAGGGCGGGTCAGGACGGGATAACGGAAGGAGAATACGCTGGGGTGGTCGGAGGGCGGGTCGGGACGGGATAACGGAAGGAGAATACGCTGGGGTGGTCGGAGGGCGGGTCGGGACGGGATAACGGAAGGAGAATACGCTGGGGTGGTCGGAGGGCGGGTCGGGACGGGATAACGGAAGGAGAATACGCTGGGGTGGTCGGAGGGCGGGTCGGGACGGGATAACGGAAGGAGAATACGCTGGGGTGGTCAGAGGGCGGGACGGGACGGGATAACGGAAGGAGAATACGCTGGGGTGGTCGGAGGACGGGACGGGATAACGGAAGGAGAATACGCTGGGGTGGTCGGAGGGCGGGTCAGGACGGGATAACAGAAGGAGAATACGCTGGGGTGGTCAGAGGGCGGGTTGGGATAACGGAAGGAGAATACGCTGGGGTGGTCGGAGGGCGGGTCAGGACGGGATAACAGAAGGAGAATACGCTGGGGTGGTCAGAGGGCGGGTCGGGATAACGGAAGGAGAATACGCTGGGGTGGTCGGAGGGCGGGACGGGATAACGGAAGGAGAATACGCTGGGGTGGTCGGAGGGCGGGACGGGATAACGGAAGGAGAATACGCTGGGTTGGTCGGAGGGCGGGTCAGGACGGGATAACAGAAGGAGAATACGCTGGGGTGGTCGGAGGGCGGGACGGGATAACGGAAGGAGAATACGCTGGGGTGGTCGGAGGGCGGGACGGGATAACGGAAGGAGAATACGCTGGGGTGGTCGGAGGGCGGGACGGGATAACGGAAGGAGAATACGCTGGGGTGGTCGGAGGGCGGGACGGGATAACGGAAGGAGAATACGCTGGGTTGGTCGGAGGGCGGGTCAGGACGGGATAACAGAAGGAGAATACGCTGGGGTGGTCGGAGGGCGGGACGGGATAACGGAAGGAGAATACGCTGGGGTGGTCGGAGGGCGGGTCGGGACGGGATAACGGATGGAGAATACGCTGGGTTGGTCGGAGGGCGGGTCAGGACGGGATAACGGAAGGAGAATACGCTGGGGTGGTCGGAGGGCGGGATAACGGAAGGAGAATACGCTGGGGTGGTCGGAGGACGGGACGGGATAACGGAAGGAGAATACGCTGGGGTGGTCGGAGGACGGGACGGGATAACGGAAGGAGAATACGCTGGGGTGGTCGGAGGGCGGGTCGGGACGGGATAACGGAAGGAGAATACGCTGGGGTGGTCGGAGGGCGGGTCAGGACGGGATAACGGAAGGAGAATACGCTGGGGTGGTCGGAGGGCGGGTCGGGACGGGATAACGGAAGGAGAATACGCTGGGGTGGTCGGAGGGCGGGTCGGGACGGGATAACGGAAGGAGAATACGCTGGGGTGGTCGGAGGGCGGGTCAGGACGGGATAACGGAAGGAGAATACGCTGGGGTGGTCGGAGGGCGGGGCAGGATAACGGAAGGAGAATACGCTGGGGTGGTCGGAGGGCGGGGTGGGATAACGGAAGGAGAACACGCTGGGGTGGTCGGAGGGCGGGGCGGGATAACGGAAGGAGAATACGCTGGGGTGGTCGGAGGGCGGGTCAGGACGGGATAACGGATGGAGAACACGCTGGGGTGGTCAGAGGGCGGGTCAGGACGGGATAACGGAAGGAGAACACGCTGGGGTGGTTGGAGGGCGGGGCGGGATAACGATGGAGCTGGAAGGCTGGGGTGGTCGGAGGGCGGGGCGGGATAACGATGGAGCTGGAAGGCTGGAGTGGTCGGGAGGGCGGGGCGGGATAACGATGGAGCTGGAAGGCTGGGGTGGTCGGAGGACGGGGCGGGATAACGATGGAGCTGGAAGGCTGGAGTGGTCGGAGGGCGGGGCGGGATAACGATGGAGCTGGAAGGCTGGAGTGGTCGGAGGGCGGGGCGGGACGGGATAACGGAAGGAGAATACGCTGGGGTGGTCGGAGGGCAGGTCGGGACAGGATAACGGAAGGAGAATACGCTGGGGTGGTCGGAGGGCGGGTCAGGACGGGATAACGGAAGGAGAATACGCTGGGGTGGTCGGAGGGCGGGGCGGGATAACGGAAGGAGAACACGCTGGGGTGGTCGGAGGGCGGGTCGGGGCGGGATAACGATGGAGCTGGAAGGCTGGGGTGGTCGGAGGGCGGGGCGGGGCGGGATAACGATGGAGCTGGAAGGCTGGGGTGGTCGGAGGGCGGGGCGGGATAACGATGGAGCTGGAGGGCCGGGACAGGGAAGGTCGGTCTGGGGCGGCCGGATGCGGTTGGGCCGGTGTTTTGCGGCACAGCGGCGCTTACAGCCGCGCGGGCGGCCGGCCGGGCCTGGCCCCTCACCTGGCCCCTCACCCTCGCAGAAGAACATGTCCCAGATGCGCAGCACGGAGCCCCAGGGCAGGGTGCGGGAGAAGATGCACATGAACCACTCGGTCATGTAGAGGATGGGGTCGATCTTGTACTTCTTCAGGTGCCGATAGGCGATGGGGGATGCCCGGCGCAGCAGGGCAAAGAAGATCTCCCCGTCCAGCTGGATGGCTTCCTGCCGGGAGGAGGGGAACACATCAGGCCCGGCCATCCTCCGCCCGCCCCCTACTCTGCACCCCTCCCAGCTCCCAATCCTCCCCCTGCTTCCCCCCAGGCTTCTCCGTCCCCATCCCGCCCCTTCTCTCAGCTCCACCTCACTGCCCCTCCTCCTCCCACCAAGGGTCACTCAGCAGAACCCCCATGGGACCACCCTGCTCTCGCCGGGGTGGCTACTCACCAGTCCCGCGCTGTAGTAGCCCGGCAGGTACTTCTCACAGATCTGCACCAGGCACCAGAAGGCTTGCTGCGGGGCCAGGGAGAGGGAAAGGCGTCAGGCAGACAGACGGCCACAGCAGAAGACACACGGACACACCCCGACACCGGGGAGAGCCAGTGGAGGGCAGAGAGTGGAGACCAGGGGTGCCGTGCCGCCGTGGCCAGGAGCAGACACCGGAGAGAGGGGTTTCTCCTCTCCATGCAGTTACCCCGGCTCCTGCCGCCGACCTGGCTGCCCCCACCCCAGGGTGCAGGCCGCCTCGCTCCGGGCTCAGTGACACGGCTCCCGGCCCGGAGCGATACGGCCAGGCCCAGTGCGCTCTGGGGCCCGGCCAGGCGTCCAAGCCGACAGGAGAGCCAGGCCCAGGGCGCTCTGGGGCCCGGCCAGGCGTCCAAGCCGACAGGAGAGCCAGGCCCAGGGCGCTCTGGGGCCCGGCCAGGCGTCCAAGCCGACAGGCGAGCCAGGCTCAGTGCGCTCTGGGGCCGGCCAGGCGTCCCAAGCCGACAGGAGAGCCAGGCCCAGGGCGCTCTGGGGCCCGGCCAGGCGTCCAAGCCGACAGGCGAGCCAGGCCCAGTGCGCTCTGGGGGCCGGCCAGGCGTCCAAGCCGACAGGAGAGCCAGGCCCAGGGCGCTCTGGGGCCCGGCCAGGCGTCCAAGCCGACAGGAGAGCCAGGCCCAGGGCGCTCTGGGGGCCGGCCAGGCGTCCAAGCCGACAGGAGAGCCAGGCCCAGGGCGCTCTGGGGCCGGCCAGGCGTCCAAGCCGACAGGAGAGCCAGGCCCAGGGCGCTCTGGGGCCCGGCCAGGCGTCCAAGCCGACAGGAGAGCCAGGGCCCAGGGCGCTCTGGGGCCCGGCCAGGCGTCCAAGCCGACAGGAGAGCCAGGCCAGGGCGCTCTGGGGCCCGGCCAGGCGTCCAAGCCGACAGGAGAGCCAGGCCCAGGGCGCTCTGGGGGCCGGCCAGGCGTCCAAGCCGACAGGAGAGCCAGGCCCAGGGCGCTCTGGGGGCCGGCCAGGCGTCCAAGCCGACAGGAGAGCCAGGCCCAGTGCGCTCTGGGAGCCGGCCAGGCGTCCAAGCCGACAGGAGAGCCAGGCCCAGTGCGCTCTGGGGGCCGGCCAGGCGTCCAAGCCGACAGGCGAGCCAGGCCCAGGGCGCTCTGGGGGCCGGCCAGGCGTCCAAGCCGACAGGAGAGCCAGGCCCAGTGCGCTCTGGGGCCCGGCCAGGCGTCCAAGCCGACAGGAGAGCCAGGCCCAGTGCGCTCTGGGGCCCGGCCAGGCGTCCAAGCCGACAGGAGAGCCAGGCCCAGGGCGCTCTGGGGCCCGGCCAGGCGTCCAAGCCGACAGGAGAGCCAGGCCCAGTGCGCTCTGGGGCCCGGCCAGGCGTCCAAGCCGACAGGCGAGCCAGGCCCCAGTGCGCTCTGGGGGCCGGCCAGGCGTCCAAGCCGACAGGCGAGCCAGGACCAGGGCGCTCTGGGGGCCGGCCAGGCGTCCAAGCCGACAGGAGAGCCAGGCCCAGTGCGCTCTGGGGGCCGGCCAGGCGTCCAAGCCAACAGGAGAGCCAGGCCCAGTGCGCTCTGGGGGCCGGCCAGGCGTCCAAGCCGACAGGAGAGCCAGGCCCAGTGCGCTCTGGGGGCCGGCCAGCGTCCAAGCCAACAGGAGAGCCAGGCCCAGTGCGCTCTGGGGGCCGGCCAGGCGTCCAAGCCGACAGGAGAGCCAGGCCCAGTGCGCTCTGGGGGCCGGCCAGGCGTCCAAGCCGACAGGAGAGCCAGGCCCAGGGCGCTCTGGGGGCCGGCCAGGCGTCCAAGCCGACAGGAGAGCCAGGCCCAGTGCGCTCTGGGGGCCGGCCAGGCGTCCAAGCCGACAGGAGAGCCAGGCCCAGGGCGCTCTGGGGCCCGGCCAGGCGTCCAAGCCGACAGGAGAGCCAGGCCCAGTGCGCTCTGGGGGCCGGCCAGGCGTCCAAGCCGACAGGCGAGCCAGGCCCAGTGCGCTCTGGGGCCGGCCAGGCGTCCAAGCCGACAGGAGAGCCAGGCCCAGTGCGCTCTGGGGGCCGGCCAGGCGTCCAAGCCGACAGGAGAGCCAGGCCCAGTGCGCTCTGGGGGCCGGCCAGGCGTCCAAGCCGACAGGAGAGCCAGGCCCAGGGCGCTCTGGGGGCCGGCCAGGCGTCCAAGCCGACAGGAGAGCCAGGCCCAGGGCGCTCTGGGGCCCGGCCAGGCGTCCAAGCCGACAGGCGAGCCAGGCCACACACACGAGCTGACCCGGGCTGCACGGCGCCTTGGCCTTAAGCTGGGCCGGGCAGGGCGATGGGAGCGGCCAGCCTGAGTTAAAAGCAGGGCCCGGCCTTCCCCGTTACTCCCCCCCCCCCACCGCGGGCTCCTCCGCTCACGGACGCTTCTGCAGCGCAGCCCCCGCGCCGCCAGCAGCCCCCCCCGCCGCACGGGGCAGGGGGAGTGACGCCGACGCCAGACGCAGACCGGGGACGGACAGAGGGACACACACGGCTGGGGCAGGACAGAGAAAGGGGGGGGGTAGACACGTAGCAATCCCACCAACGGGACCTGGACACACACGGTGTCAGCTGGGACGGCCCTGCCCATGGACAGGGAAAGACCCAGGAGTCCCAACCCCGCCGAGCTAACCAGCACCAGCCCCGCTGCCCGCCAGGGGAGAGGAGAGACCCGGAGTCCTGGCTCCCCCCCACCGCCCTCCCAGAGCGACAGGGAGAGACCCGGAGTCCTGGCTCCCCCCCCACCGCCCTCCCAGAGCGACGGGGAGAGACCCGGAGTCCTGGCTCCCCCCCCCACCGCCCTCCCAGAGCGACAGGGAGAGACCCGGAGTCCTGGCTCCCCCCCCCACCGCCCTCCCAGAGCGACGGGGAGAGACCCGGAGTCCTGGCTCCCCCCCCACCGCCCCTCCCAGAGCGACAGGGGAGAGACCCGGAGTCCTGGCTCCCCCCCCCCCCCCGCCCTCCCAGAGCGACGGGGAGAGACCCGGAGTCCTGGCTCCCCCCCCCACCGCCCTCCCAGAGCGACAGGGAGAGACCCGGAGTCCTGGCTCCCCCCCCACCGCCCTCCCAGAGCGACGGGGAGAGACCCGGAGTCCTGGCTCCCCCCCCACCGCCCTCCCAGAGCGACGGGGAGAGACCCGGAGTCCTGGCTCCCCCCCCACCGCCCTCCCAGAGCGACGGGGAGAGACCCGGAGTCCTGGCTCCCCCCCCACCGCCCTCCCAGAGCGACGGGGAGAGACCCGGAGTCCTGGCTCCCCCCCCACCGCCCTCCCAGAGCGACGGGGAGAGACCCGGAGTCCTGGCTCCCCCCCCACCGCCCTCCCAGAGCGACGGGGAGAGACCCGGAGTCCTGGCTCCCCCCCCCACCGCCCCTCCCAGAGCGACGGGGAGAGACCCGGAGTCCTGGCTCCCCCCCCCACCGCCCTCCCAGAGCGACGGGGAGAGACCCGGAGTCCTGGCTCCCCCCCCCACCGCCCTCCCAGAGCGACGGGGAGAGACCCGGAGTCCTGGCTCCCCCCCCACCGCCCTCCCAAAGCGACGGGGAGAGACCCGGAGTCCTGGCTCCCCCCCACCGCCCTCCCAGAGCGACAGGGAGAGACCCGGAGTCCTGGCTCCCCCCCACCACCGCCCTCCCAGAGCGACAGGGAGAGACCCGGAGTCCTGGCTCCCCCCCACCGCCCTCCCAGAGCGACAGGGAGAGACCCGGAGTCCTGGCTCCCCCCCCACCGCCCTCCCAGAGCGACAGGGAGAGACCCGGAGTCCTGGCTCCCCCCCCACCGCCCTCCCAGAGCGACGGGGAGAGACCCGGAGTCCTGGCTCCCCCCCCCCCCCCCCCGGCCCTCCCAGAGCGACAGGGAGAGACCCGGAGTCCTGGCTCCCCCCCCACCGCCCTCCCAGAGCGACAGGGAGAGACCCGGAGTCCTGGCTCCCCCCCCCACCGCCCTCCCAGAGCGACGGGGAGAGACCCGGAGTCCTGGCTCCCCCCCCCCACCGCCCTCCCAGAGCGACAGGGAGAGACCCGGAGTCCTGGCTCCCCCCCCACCGCCCCTCCCAGAGCGACGGGGAGAGACCCGGAGTCCTGGCTCCCCCCCCCACCGCCCTCCCAGAGCGACGGGGAGAGACCCGGAGTCCTGGCTCCCCCCCCCCACCGCCCTCCCAGAGCGACAGGGAGAGACCCGGAGTCCTGGCTCCCCCCCCCCCCCCGCCCTCCCAGAGCGACGGGGAGAGACCCGGAGTCCTGGCTCCCCCCCCCCCCGCCCTCCCAGAGCGACGGGGAGAGACCCGGAGTCCTGGCTCCCCCCCCACCGCCCTCCCAGAGCGACAGGGAGAGACCCGGAGTCCTGGCTCCCCCCCCCTCCCCGCCCTCCCAGAGCGACGGGGAGAGACCCGGAGTCCTGGCTCCCCCCCCCCCCCCCGCCCTCCCAGAGCGACAGGGAGAGACCCGGAGTCCTGGCTCCCCCCCCCACCGCCCTCCCAGAGCGACGGGGAGAGACCCGGAGTCCTGGCTCCCCCCCCCCCACCGCCCTCCCAGAGCGATGGGGAGAGACCCGGAGTCCTGGCTCCCCCCCCACCGCCCTCCCAGAGCGACGGGGAGAGACCCGGAGTCCTGGCTCCCCCCCCCCACCGCCCTCCCAGAGCGACGGGGAGAGACCCGGAGTCCTGGCTCCCCCCCCCCACCGCCCTCCCAGAGCGACGGGGAGAGACCCGGAGTCCTGGCTCCCCCCCCACCGCCCTCCCAGAGCGATGGGGAGAGACCCGGAGTCCTGGCTCCCCCCCCCCCGCCCTCCCAGAGCGACGGGGAGAGACCCGGAGTCCTGGCTCCCCCCCCACCGCCCTCCCAAAGCGACGGGGAGAGACCCGGAGTCCTGGCTCCCCCCCCCCGCCCTCCCAGAGCGACAGGGAGAGACCCGGAGTCCTGGCTCCCCCCCACCGCCCTCCCAGAGCGACGGGGAGAGACCCGGAGTCCTGGCTCCCCCCCCCCCACCGCCCTCCCAGAGCGACGGGGAGAGACCCGGAGTCCTGGCTCCCCCCCACCGCCCTCCCAGAGCGACGGGGAGAGACCCGGAGTCCTGGCTCCCCCCCCCACCGCCCTCCCAGAGCGACGGGGAGAGACCCGGAGTCCTGGCTCCCCGCCCAAACCCGAGAGGTGCTGGGGGGGGAAGGGGGGTTCAAACCAGCCAGACACTCAGGGGAGGCAAGGAGCCAGGCCCTGGCAGAGGAAGGGGCTCTGACCTCCGCGGGCATGTGCATCAGCAGGACGGCCGCGACGGGGGCCTGGGCTTGGCAGTAGCCCTCGTCGGGCCGGTAGATGGTGTAGGCTTTTAGGATGCGGTACAAGTCCTGCTGCCTGCGGGGGAAGCAACCGGAGTTAGACGCCTGAGGGGCCTGGCCCTCTAGGGGGGCGAGCTCCACCCCAGAGCAGGGCCCGGCTGGCTTGGGGGCAGATATGGGTCACAGGACTCCCCCCCCCCAGGGTGTTCCAGGGCAGGGCCTGGCTGGCTTTGGGGCAGATATGGGTCACAGGACTCACCCCCCCCCCCAGGGTGTTCCAGGGCAGGGCCCGGCTGGCTGGGGGGCAGATATGGGTCACAGGACTTCCCCCCCCCCAGGGTGTTCCAGGGCAGGGCCCGGCTGGCTGGGGGGCAGATATGGGTCACAGGACCCCCCCCCCTCCCCCCAGGGTGTTCCAGGGCAGGGCCCGGCTGGCTGGGGGGCAGATATGGGTCACAGGACTCCCCCCCCCTCCCCCCAGGGTGTTCCAGGGCAGGGCCCGGCTGGCTGGGGGGCAGATATGGGTCACAGGACTCCCCCCCCCTCCCCCCAGGGTGTTCCAGGGCAGGGCCCGGCTGGCTTGGGGGCAGATATGGGTCACAGGACTCCCCCCCCCCCCCCCCCAGGGTGTTCCAGAGCAGGGCCCGGCTGGCTCAGGAGGGGAACGGGTCACAGGGCCTGTCCCGCCAGGGGGAACCAGAGCACAGTCTGGCTGGTCTTCGGGGGGGGGGGGGGGAGGGAGCCTGTCCCCCCAGGGGGGCGAGGGTAGGGCCCGGATGGTCTGGGCCGGGGGGGGAGGGAGCCTGTTCCCCCAGGGGGGCGAGGGCAGGGCCCGGATGGTCTGGGCCGGGGGGGGGGGGGAGCCTGTCCCCCCAGGGGGGCGTGGGCAGGGTCCGGATGGTCTGGGCCGGGGGGGAGGGAGCCTGTTCCCCCAGGGGGGCGAGGGCAGGGCCCGGATGGTCTGGGCCGGGGGGGAGGGAGCCTGTTCCCCCAGGGGGGCGAGGGCAGGGCCCGGATGGTCTGGGCCGGGGGGGAGGGAGCCTGTTCCCCCAGGGGGGCGTGGGCAGGGCCCGGATGGTCTGAGCAAGGGGGGGGAGGGAGCCTGTCCCCCCAGGGGGGCGAGGGCAGGGCCGGGGGGGGAGCCTGTCCCCCCAGGGGGGCGAGGGCAGGGCCGGGGGGGGGAGCCTGTCCCCCCAGGGGGGAGGGCAGGGCCCGGATGGTCTGGGCCGGGGGGGAGGGAGCCTGTTCCCCCAGGGGGGCGAGGGCAGGGCCCGGATGGTCTGGGCCGGGGGGGGAGGGAGCCTGTCCCCCCAGGGGGGCGTGGGCAGGGCCCGGATGGTCTGGGCCGGGGGGGGGAGCCTGTCCCCCCAGGGGGGCGAGGGCAGGGTCCGGATGGTCTGGGCCGGGGGGGGGGGGGGGAGCCTGTCCCCCCAGGGGGGCGTGGGCAGGGTCCGGATGGTCTGGGCCGGGGGGGAGGGAGCCTGTCCCCCCAGGGGGGCGTGGGCAGGGCCCGGATGGTCTGAGCAAGGGGGGGGAGGGAGCCTGTCCCCCCAGGGGGGCGAGGGCAGGGCCCGGATGGTCTGGGCCGGGGGGGGAGCCTGTTCCCCCAGGGGGGCGTGGGCAGGGCCCGGGGGGGGAGCCTGTCCCCCCAGGGGGGCGAGGGCAGGGCCGGGGGGGGAGCCTGTCCCCCCAGGGGGGCGAGGGCAGGGCCGGGGGGGGGAGCCTGTCCCCCCAGGGGGGCGAGGGCAGGGCCCGGATGGTCTGAGCCGGGGGGGGAGGGAGCCTGTTCCCCCAGGGGGGCGAGGGCAGGGCCCGGATGGTCTGGGCCGGGGGGGGAGGAGCCTGTCCCCCCAGGGGGGCGTGGGCAGGGCCCGGATGGTCTGAGCCGGGGGGGAGGGAGCCTGTCCCCCCAGGGGGGCGTGGGCAGGGCCCGGATGGTCTGGGCCGGGGGGGGAGCCTGTTCCCCCAGGGGGGCGTGGGCAGGGCCCGGGGGGGGAGCCTGTCCCCCCAGGGGGGCGAGGGCAGGGCCCGGATGGTCTGGGCCGGGGGGGGGAGCCTGTCCCCCCAGGGGGGGCGTGGGCAGGGCCCGGATGGTCTGGGCCGGGGGGGGGGGGGGGGAGCCTGTCCCCCAGGGGGGCGTGGGCAGGGCCCGGATGGTCTGGGCCGGGGGGGGGGGGGGGGAGCCTGTCCCCCCAGGGGGGCGTGGGCAGGGCCCGGGGGGGAGCCCGCCCCCCAGGGGTGCCCGTTGGGAAAGGGGTCTGTGTGGCTCTGGTCCCGTTGGAGGGCCGCTGGAGTCTCACCCGTGGCCCCCCCGGGCGGCGAACATCTCGTGGAAGGGGAACTGCCGGTGCAGGTCCTTCTCGATGACGTCCAGCCACTTGGGGTCCCCGGGCTGGCGCTCCAGCTCCTAGGGGTGCCAGGAACAGGGGTGAGGCTCAGCCCAGCCGCCCGCCCCCCACGCCCCCCACCCCCCCGGGGCGCACCTCAAACCTGTCGGCGTTCTGCTCCAGCAGCTCCTTGCTGTTCGACAGCAACTGCCAGGCCTTGGCCCGCAGAGACGAGGGGATCCCCTTCCGGCAGCGCAGCTTCACCTGCGGACACCCGCCGGTCAGCGCCCCCCCGGGCCCCACGGGCACCGCCCTGCCCCCCCGGCGCCCCCCAGGGCCCCGCGGCCACCGCCCTGCCCCCCCGGCACCCCCCAGGGCCCCGCGGCCACCGCCCTGCCCCCCCAGCGCCCCCCCAGGGCCCCGCGGCCACCGCCCTGCCCCCCCCGACGCCCCCCCCAGGGCCCCGCGGCCACCGCCCTGCCCCCCCGGCGCGCCCCCCCCAGTGCCCCACGGCCACCGCCCTGCCCCCCCGGCGCGCCCCCCCAGGGCCCCGTGGCCACGCCCTGCCCCCCCGGCGCCCCCCCAGGGCCCCGTGGCCACCGCCCTGCCCCCCCGACGCCCCCCACAGGGCCCCGTGGCCACCGCCCTGCCCCCCGCCGCGCCCCCCCAGGGCTCCGTGGCCACCGCCCTGCCCCCCACGGCGCCCCCACAGTGCCCCGCGGCCACCGCCCTGCCCCCCGCGGCGCCCCCAGCAGTGCCCCGTGGCCACCGCCCTGCCCCCCCGCGGCGCCCCCAGCCGTGCCCCATAGCCACCGCCCTGCCCCCCGTGGCGCCCCCACCCGTGCCCTGTGGCCACTGCCCTGCCCCCCGCGGCGCCCCCACCCGTGCCCCGTGGCCACCGCCCTGTCCCCCTGCGGTGCCCCAGCCGGTGACCCGGCGCCCCCAACAGTGCCCCGTGGCCACTGCCCTGTCCCCCCACGGCGCCCCCAACAGTGCCCGGCGCCCCCAACAGTGCCCCGTAGCCACCGCCCTGTCCCCCTGCGGTGCCCCCCAGCCAGCGCCTGCCCCCCGCGGCGCCCCAGCCGGTGACCCGGCGCCCCCAACTGTGCCCCGTAGCCACTGCCCTGTCCCCCCGCGGCGCCCCCAGCCAGTGCCCGGCGCCCCCAACAGCGACCCCAGCCACCACCCCGTCCCCCCGAGGCGCCCCCGAGCCACTGCCCCATCCCCTCACGGCGCCCTCAGCCACCCCCCACCCCCTCATGGTGTCTCCCAGCCAGAGCCCTGCCCCCCCACGGTGCCCCCCCCAGCCAGAGCCCTACTCCCCCGCAGTGCTCCCCAGCCACCACCCCATCCCCAACAGTGCCCCATAGGCACTGCCCCGTCCTCCAACAGTGGCCCCACCCACCACCTGCCCTCCCATCAGTGCCCTGCAACCCCCCATCCCCTCCACTGCTGGGAGAGGCTGGGGCTGGGGAGCCACTTACCTTCTGGAATCGCCGGGAGAGCCATTTATCCCAGTGGGAAAACATATCGAGCCACTTGAGTTCCCGCTGCCGCGCCACGTCCACCGGGATCCCGCTCTCCCTGGGGGGGGGGGGGTCAGAGTCATGGGGCAGCCACACCCAGCCCCCAGCTGCAGCCAGGGGAGCTTCCCCACAGCAGTGCCGGGGGGGGGGGGGGGGGGGGGGGGGGGGAAGCAGACGGCTTGTGTCCAGGTAACAGCAGAAGCCCTTCCCCAAAATGCCGAGTGAGCCGTGGCCCTTACTGGCTCTCAGGCCCTCTGGTGTTTGTAATCAGAACAGGGACCTGCCCCCCAGCCCTGCCGGTGCCCCTCACCCCCGCCCCACAGCCCCTGCCAGCCCAGCCCTGCCCCACAGCCCCCCTCACTCCTGCCCCACAGCCCCTGCCAGCCCAGCCCTGCCCCACAGCCCCCCCTCACCCCCGCCCCACAGCCCCTGCCAGCCCAGCCCTGCCCCACAGCCCCCCCTCACCCCCGCCCCACAGCCCCTGCCAGCCCAGCCCTGCCCCACAGCCCCCCCTCACCCCCGACCCACAGCCCCTGCCAACCCAGCCCTGCCCCACAGCCCCCCCTCACTCCCGCCCCACAGCCCCTGCCAGCCCAGCCCTGCCCCACAGCCCCCCCTCACTCCCGCCCCACAGCCCCTGCCAGCCCAGCCCTGCCCCACAGCCCCCCCTCACTCCCGCCCCACAGCCCCTGCCAGCCCAGCCCTGCCAGTGCCCCTCACCCCCGACCCACAGGCCCTGCCAACCCAGCCCTGCCCCACAGCCCCCCCTCACTCCTGCCCCACAGCCCCTGCCAACCCAGCCCTGCCCCACAGCCCCCCCTCACTCCCGCCCCACAGCCCCTGCCAGCCCAGCCCTGCCCCACAGCCCCCCTCACTCCCGCCCCACAGCCCCTGCCAGCCCAGCCCTGCCCCACAGCCCCCCTCACTCCCGCCCCACAGCCCCTGCCAGCCCAGCCCTGCCCCACAGCCCCCCCTCACTCCCGCCCCACAGCCCCTGCCAGCCCAGCCCTGCCCCACAGCCCCCCTCACTCCCGCCCCACAGCCCCTGCCAGCCCAGCCCTGCCCCACAGCCCCCCTCACTCCCACCCCACAGCCCCTGCCAACCCAGCCCTGCCCCACAGCCCCCCCTCACTCCCGCCCCACAGCCCCTGCCAGCCCAGCCCTGCCAGTGCCCCTCACCCCCGACCCACAGCCCCTGCCAGCCCTGCCCTGGGGTCCCACCGCCCCCAATTCTCCCAATTCTCCATCCCAGGGATGTAACCGGGGGAGGTTTGACCAGGAAGTGAAATTAACAAGGCCCAAAGTGACAGCGACCAGCCCGGTTTCCCCTCCGCAGGAGGAAGGAGGAAACAGAGGCTCCGAGAGGCGTTTGCCGACTGCCCAGAAGGGCCCTGCTCCCCAGCACAAGAGCTCTCAGTTCCCACTCCAGAGCCGCTCTCTGCTTCCTGAGCAGGGGGGAGGCACCAGAGAGCAGCTGGCTCAGGGGCGGGGGCCTGGCCTCTCCGGATCCAGCACAGGGATCCATCCCGGGCCGATGGCCATGCCGTGGGAGGGGTCTGTGGGGCCTCAGCCCCCGTGTCCACAGCCTCCCCCGGGCCCTGGCAGCCGGAGCAGCGGGGCCAAGCACCGACTGGTCCCTGGAGGGCATGGAGGGTGCGGGGGAGGCAGGGGGTCCAGACTCGGATTCCACAGGACGGGGCAGGGAGTGGATGGGGAGGCAGGGTGGAGAAACAGGAAGAGCCGGGAGGGGAAACAGGAAGTGGTGGCTTGGGGCTGCTTCATTGAGAAACTCAGGAAGGGAAGTGGGGGGGGCGTTCACACGAGCATGGGTGGGGGAGAATCTGGGAGAGCTGTGGGGGGGGCTATTCCCCCCTCTGGCCCGGGAGAGGAGGATGCTGGGACGGAGGGGGATGTTCAGCACTGCTCCCCTCGGCCTCCACCCCCCACAGCAACATCTCCCTGCCACCTCCCCGCAGATCAGGCCGCACAGCCCAGTCTGCCCAGGCACACAGCAGCCCCCCACGGCCTCAATTCCACACCCCGGCTCCCCTCCCCGTCTGCTCTGCCCCTCAGCTCCCTCCGCCCAGCACCAGGGCACCTCCACTCAGGGGGTGGGACTAGCCCTGTGCTACCCCCAGTGGCTCCCCTGCATCCCAGGGGAGGCTCCGAGCCCCGGGAACGGGGTAGACCCCGCCCAGCATGGAAAGCACCTGCTTTGGTCAAGCCACCCGTGTGCTGAGCCAGACAGTCTCAGCCCCTGCCACCCGACTCCAACCGGGGCTATTGGAGGGGCCACAGGCCGGGCCACGACCTCAAACAGGCCAGGGGCTTGGCCTGCCCCGGACAGGAGGGTGGCGGGACAGAGGCCCCGAGCCATGGAACACAGGACTAGCTGGCTCCAGCCAGGCTCACCCCAGTGAGTGAGTCAGTGCTGGGGGGCAGGGGGAAGCTCCCTGAGAGAGTCAACAAGACCCTCAGCACAGCAGGGGCAGGAGATGGGCTCCTCGGAGGCAGGCCAGGATGCTCCAGTGGCAGGGACATCCCCCCAGTGTGGACATGCCATCTCCTCAGCCCATACAGCTCTGGGCATCTCTGAGGCTGCCTGGGCCGGGCCGGGCCGGGCAGCACAGGTGGGGATCTGCACCCAGCCAACCTGTGCTGCGGCCAGGGAATGGGGGGCCAGAGGGGCAGGGGAAAGGCCTGGGCCCACTGCCCACCCTCCCAAGGCAGCCACCGCCGTGCCCCAGAAGCAGATCAGAGATGGCGCCCCTAGCCAGAAAAGGTCCTGGCTCCTCCCCTTCCCACCCCCTTGAGCCCGCCAGGCCCTGCCCTGGCACCAGACCAGAGCCAGCGCCCCCTAGAGGGGAAGGGCACAGGTGAGGGGGCAGCTGGGGTACTCACGGCATCCCAGAGTACTGGCTGCCCCCCAGGAACCCGTATTTGTCTGTACGGCGGTAGGGCAGGCCGTTGATCTCCGAGTCGGAGCCCAGGGAGCTGGCGTCGTCAGGGAAGCCGGGACCCGTCAGGGACTCCAAGGTGCCCGACATGAGGCTGACCGAATCCAGATAACTCAGGGTGTCTGGCGCCGGCGGGGGCCGGGGAGGTGGGATTCCAGGGCCCAGGCTGGACTGGGACCCCATGTCCTGACAGACGGCGGGATCCAGAGGTGCCGGGACCTCCGTCGCCGGGGGAGAGCTCTTCTCCTGCACCACCGGGCTGGGCGCCTCCACCACCACGGCCGGCGATGGGAAGGGTGCGGGGAGGGGCTTAACCGGGACGGGCGGGGCTGCCTTTCCCGCAGCCAGGCTGTTGGGCATGGTGAGAGAGCCCGAGGGTGCTGCCGCGGGAGGGGTCGTCGTCGCGTCCGCCCCTGCCAGCTGCGTCGTTTCCGTAGAAACCAAAACCACCTGGACAGCGGCAGCTGCCATGGTGGCGCCAGGTGTGGTTGCCACAGGAGATGCCACTGGAGCTGTCATGTTGCCCGTTGTCACCACACAGGGCCCCTCACTGTCCACAACGGCGGCCGCGCTGCCTGTAGGTGCTGGAGATGGCCTCAAGTTGGCCGGAGACGCCGGCGCTGCCGGAGATGCCACCACGTTGCCAGTTGCCGTCAGAGACACCGTGGCACTGCCCGGAGACACCGCCACGCCACCTGGCACTGCTGGAGATGTCCCCACACCATCTGTAGTTGCTGGAAATGCCCTGGCACTGCCTGCAGATGCAGCCACACCACCCGCTGCTGCTGGAGATGCGGTGATGCTGCCTGGAGACGCCGACACACCGTCCGTCACCACCAGAAACACCGTGGTGCTCCCTGGCGACGCCGCCACGCTGCCCGTGGTCACCGGAGACATCCCCACGCCATCCGCCACCACGGCACTGCCAGGGCACGTCCCCACACTGCCCGCCACCACGGTGCTGCCCGGAGATGTCACTCTTTGGCCCGTCACCGCCGTGGCTCTGCCCAGAGAGGTCCCCACGCCGCCAGTCGCCGCGGCGCTGCCCGGAGAGGTCCCCACGCCGCCGGTCGCCGCGGCGATGCCCGGAGAGGTCCCCACGCCGCCGGTCGCCACGGCGATGCCCGGAGAGGTCCCCACGCCGCCGGTCGCCGCGGCGCTGCCCGGAGAGGTCCCCACGCCGCCGGTCGCCGCGGCGATGCCTGGAGAGGTCCCCACGCCGCTGGTCGCCGCGGCGCTGCCCGGAGAGGTCCCCACGCCGCCGGTCGCCGCGGCGCTGCCCGGAGAGGTCCCCACGCCGCCGGTCGCCGCGGCGATGCCCGGAGAGGTCCCCACGCCGCCGGTCGCCGCGGCGATGCCTGGAGAGGTCCCCACGCCGCCGGTCGCCGCGGCGATGCCCGGAGAGGTCCCCACGCCGCCGGTCGCCGTGGCGATGCCCAGAGAGGTCCCCACGCCGCCGGTCGCCGTGGCGATGCCCGGAGAGGTCCCGGTGGGGCTGCCCAGGGGCCGGGCCGGGGGGCCGGGCGAGGGCGCGGTTGGCGTCGCCTTGGCGCCCAGCCTGGCGGTGTACAGCGCCGACCGGGGCGCGTTGTACCGGGGCGGGGGGTGACGGGGCGTCACCAGCCCCCATCTCCATGGCGACAGCCGACTCCTCCCCCCCGGCCCCTGGGGGGCGGCCTAGAGTGACAGGGGAGGGGGGGCGGAGGCAGGAGCCTCTCTGGGGCTCTGCCTCAGCCTAGGCATCCAGCAACCAGAAGCCAGCCCCCCCCAGGCTGCGCGCGCAGCCCTGCAGTGCCACGTGGGGGGTGGCCAATCACAGGCCAGGAGGGGGCACCCGGGCAGCCAATCAATGGGGAGGAGAGGGAGGGTTGTTGGAGGGCGGGTCCAAATGGGGGCGAGTGGCACTGGGATAGCCCAATCAGGGTGGGGAATGTCGGGGCTCCGGCCAATGGGGAGGGAGAAACCTCCAGGCCGGGGAGCTGGCGAGCAGAAGAGGAAGGGCGGGTGACAGAAGGGCTGGGGCAGGGGGCGGGACCAGAGGGGACGTGGCCAATCGGAGCAGAGGGATGGCCCCAGGCGCCAGACAGATGGTGAGGTGAAACCAATCAGGACAGAGACACCGGAGGCGGGCCTGTGACAGGAAGGGGCGGGACTAACGCCGCATTCCAGCCATTCCCAAGAGGGACCGGCTTTATCTCAGCCAATTGGCCTCAAAAGCGCATCAGCTCAGCCAATCGGCGTCGGGGCCACCCTGAGTCCGGTCCGGCGACCAATAGAACAGCGGAGCGGGACCTGGCCAATGAGCGCGGCGGTTCCTCAAGGAAGGGGCACCCGGGCGGGCAGCTCGGCCAATAGGAGGCTCCGAAAGCGGCGAACTCCGGCCTCGGGGATGCTTGGGTTATTGATTGGCAGTCGTCTCAACCAATAGAAGAGGAGGGCTGGCGGAAAGCTTTGGCCAATGGGAAGAGAGGCAGGGCGCGGCACAGCAGCAGCAGCAGCCAATGGGCAAGCGAGGGGCGGGACAGCGCAGCAGCCAATGGGAAGGGGGCATGAGGTTGGCCGGCGTGCAAAGCATTCTGGGAATTTGGCCAAGTCGTGCTGGGGGGGGCCCGGACGCCTGGGTTCTCCGCAGTGGGGGAGGGGCGGGTCCCAGGCGAGCCCTGCAGGTGCCCCTGGGTTGGGGGGGGCGCGTCCATGGGGATGCAGGGGGGGGTAGGGCGGGTCCATGGGAGGTAGCGGGGGGGTAGGGCGGGTCCATAGGGATGCGGGGGGGGTAGGGCAGGTCCATGGGAAGTAGCGGGGGGGTAGGGCGGGTCCATAGGGATGCAGGGGGGGGTAGGGCAGGTCCATGGGAGGTAGCGGGGGGGGGTAGGGTGGGTCCATAGGGATGCAGGGGGGGGTAGGGCGGGTCCATGGGGAGTAGCGGGGGGGGGTAGGGCGGGTCCATGGGGAGTAGCGGGGGGGGGTAGGGCAGGTCCATGGGAGGTAGCGGGGGGGGGTAGGGCAGGTCCATGGGAGGTAGCGGGGGGGGGGTAGGGTGGGTCCATAGGGATGCAGGGGGGGGTAGGGCGGGTCCATGGGGAGTAGCGGGGGGGGGTAGGGCGGGTCCATGGGGAGTAGCGGGGGGGGGTAGGGCAGGTCCATGGGAGGTAGCGGGGGGGGTAGGGCGGGTCCATGGGAAGTAGCGGGGGGGTAGGGCGGGTCCATGGGGAGTAGCGGGGGGGGGTAGGGTGGGTCCATAGGGATGCAGGGGGGGGTAGGGCGGGTCCATGGGGAGTAGCGGGGGGGGGTAGGGTGGGTCCATAGGGATGCAGGGGGGGGTAGGGCGGGTCCATGGGGAGTAGCGGGGGGGGGGTAGGGCGGGTCCATGGGGAGTAGCGGGGGGGGTAGGGCAGGTCCATGGGAGGTAGCGGGGGGGGGGGGTAGGGCGGGTCCATGGGGAGTAGCGGGGGGGTAGGGCGGGTCCATGGGGAGTAGCGGGGGGGGGTAGGGTGGGTCCATGGGGAGTAGCGGGGGGGCTGGGAGGGAGGCAGCCCTTGGGGCGGGCCCATCACACCAGGCTCCGCCCCACGGGGGGCAGGGGCTACACCCAAGCTTGGCTCAGCAGGGCCGTGGGACCGGGTCACCCCTCCTGCCACCAGGCATGTCTCCACCTTCCCCGAGGGCCCCCCTGCCCTCTCTCTGTTCAGGGGGGGCCGGGCTGTGGGTCATGCAGGACGGGCCGGGAGAGCCAAAAGAGCCACGGCTGCCCCTGCCTGGCGGGCGTTCACTCTGGTCCCTCAGGATGGTGATGGCACCACAGAGAGCCTGTTGGCCGAGTCCCCTAGCCTGGGACTGGACGGGGAGCTGTGGGAGGAGCTGATGTGCCAGGTTCCCCTCCTGTGAGCTTGCCCACTAACCCACCCAGCCTGGCTTCCCCTCGAGGATCAGCCCCTTGGCGTGTCCAGTTGGTCCTCCCCCAGGCCCTGCATACAGGGAGCAGGTGGTAGAGCCCATGTGTGTTGGGTGGGGGCACAAGGCTGGCCCCACCCAGAGATCCACGAGCTGTAGGGTTAGAAAGGGCCGGGGCTGGCGGAGCAGCATGATGACTCTGCTGTGGTGGCTCAGAGGAGACAGCTGGGGCTGCCCGTCTTGATAAGGAACATTTCTCAGAAACACCCGGATAGGCAGGAAGGCGGCAGGGAGTGGAGAGCGAGATACAGCCCATACAGGATTGCCCCACATGGTCCTGCCCTGGGGCACAGACCCCGCTAGCCCCCTCCCCCACGCTGATTGGCCATGCATATCCATTCCTCCCCACACACACCCCTCTATTTCTCTCTCCCTTCATCTCTCTCAAAACAGAGGCCAAACAGTGGGGTGGCATGGAAGGACCCTAGAGTGGGGACCCTTATTGGGGTGACACAAATGAGAGCAACAGAGGAGACTCAGGGTTCAGGAATGGGAGACTTGTAAGGGGTGACATACAGAGGTTGGGGGAACTGATCCTTTCAGTGGGGGACCCCTATTTGGGAGACGCATGGAGGCCCAGAGCTGAGCAGCTCATGGGGAGCTGGGGCAGGAGCGCAGGATCTCAGGGGGATCCATATTGGAGTGACACACGGGGGGAAGTAGATGGGGCAAGTGAGGGGAACCCATAAAGGAGTGTCACATCGGGGAGCAAAGCATGCAAAAGAGGGGGACCCATCCCGGGGGTGACGGAGCAGATGGAGCACGCCGAGGCCCAATTGTGGGGTGACATGCGGGGGTGGGGGATAAATGGGGCAGAAGTAGGTCGGGGAAGCTGGATCGATTGAGCCAGGCTCTACGCTGGGGCAATACCTGGGTCGGGGACCCCATGGGGGGTCCTGTGGGGCAGTTGGGGGGCCACACAGACTGGCGGGATCCCACCTCCCGGGTCTCCTTTCTCCAAGAAAGGAGCGGCCCAGCCGGGATCTATTTCAAGCCCTGGGCTCCTCCGAGCCAAACTTGAAGATGCTGCTATAGTTAGCCCTTGGCACGTCACCCCTCCCGGCTCCCCCCGGGAGCTCTATATAACCCCAGGGGGATTGGCAGGGCTCCCCAGCCTGCCCTGCTCCCCCACCAGCAGAGACTCCCAACAGCTGCGCCTGCCCGCCTGCGGAGAGGAGATGGTAAGTGAGCCGGACACACGCCTGGGAGGACGCTGGGGAACTGAACAGAGACACCCCTCCCCCCACGCACACACACGCCGCTTTGGGACCCTCCGACTTGCCTGCCAAAACCTAGTGTGGAGAGAAATGACCAGGGGATCAATCGATCCATATAACCCCATGCCCCCCCCCATGTATCCCCGACACCCCCTCTCTCTATCCATCCATCCCTTCACCCTCACATACACCCCCCAACTATCTCCTAGCTCCATCCATCTGTCCCTCCCAGCCATCTAGCTCCTCCACACCCCAATCTACCCACCCTCTTTCCACCCGCCCCACTGCCTCAGCCCTCTCTGTCTCTAGCCCTGCATTCCCCTCCGTCTATCCCCACACCCCCTCCTGGCATCCCCCAGGGATCACTTCCCCTGCGCTTTCCCCAGGGAAAAACCTGGGCTAGCTCTGTTATCAGTTGGGGGCACTCTTCCCCCCACAGCTAGACACCCAGTCTTGTCACTGCTCCAAACTATGGCCCATGTGGCCCCCTTCCCCTACTCCCTCCCATGAACCCCCTTGCCTCACCAACTCCAATCCACTCCCCAATAACTGCGGAGCACCCCATCTCCTGGGAATTCCCATGCACCCCAGTTTCCCCATTAATGTCCATACACCCACCAGCAATTCCCAAGCACCCCATTCCTTTTCATAACTCCCACACCTCTCAATGTCCCCTCTGCACCCTAATTCCAATAGCACCCACTGCACCCCAGTTCCCTCTTTAGCTCCCATGCACCCCAGATAAGCCCCCTTCTCGAGGTTCACCTCAAGAGCTCTGCCAGTTGCCCCCCATCCCATCTCTCCGACTGTGCACCCACTGATCAAGGACAAGGTGGATGAGGATGTGAGGGGCACCAGCCTGCGTCCAGGGCTCAGATGCGCGCCGGTGGGTGATGGCTCATGGAATTAACCTTTTTCACGCCGTGGTCTGTCTGCTTCTCCTCCCCCCTCCCCTCGCAAATCCCAGGCACCCAAGAAGGCCAAGAGGAAGGCAGCGGAAGGCAGCTCCAATGTCTTCTCCATGTTTGACCAAACCCAAATCCAGGAGTTCAAAGAGGTGAGACTAGGAGCTGGGGTGGATGAAAGGGGGGAGGAAGGTTCAGTCCCCCTCTCCAGGGGGCTGGGTTTCTCCACCAAAAGAGTGGGGTGCGGGGGACCACTTGGTCCCAGGACACCCCGAAATGATCCATCAGAAGCACCTCCTCCGAGATCTCCCCGCAGCATCCTTCTCCCTGGGCACAGCTGTTTCCAGCCCCTGCCAAGGACGGGCAGTTTCCTTCCCCGGATCCCAGGTGTCTATTTTGGGGGCCAGAGGGTGGAGATGTGACATCGGTGGCTGGGTTGGAGGCGCCTTACAAGGAAATCCCTGGAGATGTGGAATTTGGGGGGTGGGGGTGGGGGGACATGGCTGCCAATAGAATAGGGCATTTCCATCTCGGCAGAGGGGAGGAGCTGTCGGGGAGGGGAAGGAGGGTAGAAGGGATGGAGCAACAGAAGTGGGGGGGGTGTCGGTAGCATTCTCCCCCCCCCCCCCCCGGTCTCTGGAGAGCTCATCATCTCCGGCATGCAGCACCTGTCCCCCACGGGAGGGGCTGCACTGCCAGCTCGGCGGCATGGCGCCAGGAGGGGATTCCTGACATGCCTGCCCTCCCAGGGAAGCCAGGAAGGGGGATCGGGTGACAGGTGTCTCTAGGGGACAGCTGCAGGGGGGCGGAGGGAGGTCGGGCTGGGGGGCGCCCTACAGCCCTTGGCATCTCTCCAGTCCCATGATCCTTTGCTCCTCCCCTTAGGCCTTCACCGTCATTGACCAGAACAGAGATGGCATCATCGACAAGGAGGACCTGCGGGACACATTCGCTGCCATGGGTACAGCGGCGGGGCCAGTCCAGGGGAGGGGCTTGTCTGGGGTGGGTGGGGCTTGTCTGGGGTGGGCGGGGTTTGTCTGGGCAGGGCGGGAATAACGAGACATACCCTCCCTTGCCACCCTGGGCAGGTCGCCTGAACGTGAAGAATGAGGAGCTGGAGGCCATGATTAAAGAAGCCAGTGGCCCCATCAACTTCACCGTCTTCCTCACCATGTTTGGGGAGAAGCTCAAGGGTGAGTCACCCCCCCCGTCCTAGTTGGTACGTCCTCCTCTCCCTGCATCTTCCTTCCCCTTGGTACATTCCTGTATCTCCCCATCATTATGTGGCCTTTGGTACATCCATCTCCCCTCATTCTGCTCCCCTTTGGTTTGCCTCATCCCCCACCCTTTCCCCTACAGACATCCCTATCTGCCCCCCATCGTGTTCCCCTTTGGGACATCCCCATGCTCCCCCCTGCCTTGGTACGTCCCCGTCCCTCCCTTGTCTCTGTCCCCCTCATCTCTCTCCCCAACTTCCACCCCCACCCTTTGCCACATCCCCATCCTGTTACCCATTGGTACATCCCATCCCTCCAGCCACAACCTCACTGGTACATCCCACCCACTCCCCATTGGTGCACCCCAACCATTGCATTGGTACGTCCTATCCTCACATTGCATCCCAATGTGTATGTCCCATCACCACCTCATTCTATCCCCCAATGGTACATCCCACCCCATTCGTATCCCCAATGGTACATCCCACCCCCCCCATTCACACCCCCGATTGTACATTCCATCCCTTAGTCTTACCCCCATTGGTACATCCTATCCCCCCAGTCACACCCCCATTGGTATGTCCCATCCCCCCAATTCTCACCCTCTCCGATCCCCAGGTGCTGACCCTGAGGACGTGATCATGGGGGCGTTCAAGATCCTGGACCCTGACGGCAAAGGATCCATCAAGAAGCAGTTGTGAGTATCCCTGCCCCTGCAGGGGGCCCTAGGGGAACATTGGGGTCTCCCCAGCAAGAGATGCAAGGAGTGGGCACGGTGGGGGGAGGTCTGCCCAGCAGTGGACGGGCACGGGAAGTTGGTAGGGGTAGACATGGGGGGGTTCTGGCCAGCAGGAGGCACTAGAGGTAGGTGTGGGGTCTCCCTGGCAGAGGGTGCAGGCCTGGAGGTCCCAGGGTGCTGGGGAGACTCCAGAAATCAGGGGGTCTCCCCAGAATTTGGGTATCTAATTGCCACTCTCTGTCTTCCCCCATCACAGCCTGGAAGAACTTCTGACCACCCAGTGTGACAGATTCACCCCGGAAGAGGTGAGATATTTGGGGGTGACACCTTGAACCCCAATATAAACCCCATCCCTCCAGATCACCCCATCCAATCTGATCGCTCCCACAGTGCAAGTGAAGGAGGGGTCTGGTATTGCGGGGCAAAGACCCTACCTTTGGGGGTGGGATTACCCCAATTTTAACTCCCCTCTTGCTCCTCTCTCTCCCCCTGCCCAGATCAAGAACATGTGGGCAGCTTTTCCTCCAGATGTGGGTGGCAACGTGGACTACAAGAACATCTGCTACGTCATTACACACGGTGAAGACAAAGAAGGAGAGTAAATCCATCAGGCCTCCCCCAATTCCCCTGCCCGCCATCTAGGGGGCTGGCACTGTGGGATCCCATCCACCCACACCCCCCAGGTCCGGGGCATCTCCCCCACATGACACCAAATCATCCGTTTTGGACCCCCCCTCCAGCTGCAGACACTGATCTTATTTATTGTGATTTTGGGGTGGGGAGCTGGGTCCCACAACCCTCCCCTTCCTCACCCTGCAGCCAGAGTCTTAAGGAACTGGTCAGGACCCGTATCAGGAATTGAGAAAAAAATGTTGCAATAAAGCTGAGAAAACCTGTTTTTAACTCTCCTGGTGTCCTAGTCTGTCCTGCTGTAGCTGCTTCTGGGGTGGGGCACAAGGGATCAAGGTGGGCTAATGAAGTGGCAGTGGTTGAAACCCTGGTCCCACTGAAGTCTGCAGGGCTGTGTTTATACCACAAGCTTTGTGCGCAAAAAACCTCAAGCGCGTGTTCGCACAAGAAAATCTACAGTCAGGACAGAGGGCTTTGTGCGGTGTAGTAAACCTCCTTCTGTGGGGCACAACTCCTTCATGCGCCACAGCTCTTGTGCAAAAAAGCAGGCGTGGACGCTCCACAGGGGTTTCTCATGCAAAAAGAGCCTATCCGAAAAAGCACAAGTGCTCTGACGGCCATTCTGTGCATGGTCACCAGAGCTTTCTTGCACAAGAGTGTCCATGCAGCGTGGCCACGCTCTTGCACAAAAGCACATTGCAAAAGTGATGTGCTTTGAAGTCTGGACACGCTTTTGCACGAGACGTTTCTGCGCAAGAACTCTTCCGCAAAAGGCTTCTTGCGCAAAAACCCTGCAGTGTAGACAGAGCCTAGGGCTGCGTCCAGACTGGCAGGATTTTGCGCAAATACTTTTAACGGAAAAACTTTTCTGTTAAAAGTATTTCCGCAAAAGCGCATCTAGATTGGCACGGATGCTTGTGCCCAAAAAGTGCTTTTGCGGAAAAGCATCCGTGGCCAGTCTAGACGCCATTTTAGCCATCGGGGCTTTTTTGCGCAAAACAGTTCTTCCCTGTCTACTTGCGCAAGGGGGCTTTTTCCCCGAGCGGGAGTGTGAAAGTATTTGCGCATTACATTACATTACAAAGTCAGTGCTTTTGCGCAAAATCTTGCCAGTTTAGACGCATCCTAGGGCTGTGTCTACACTGGCAAGTTATTCCGGAAAATCAGCCGCTTTTCCAGAAAAACTTGCCAGCTGTCTACACTGGCTGCTTGAATTTCCGGACAAGCACTGACGATCTCATGTAAAATCATCAGTGCTTTTCCGGAAAAACTATGCTGCTCCTGTTCGGGCAAAAGTCTTTTTCCGGAAAACTGTTCCGGAAAAGGGCCAGTGTAGACAGCACAGTAGTGTTTTCCGCGAAAAAGCCCCGATCGCAAAAATGAGGATCGGGGCTTTTTTGCGGAAAAGCGTGTCTAGATTGGCCACGGATGCTTTTCCGGAAAAAGTGCTTTTCCGGAAAAGTGTCCTGTCAATCTGGACGCGCTTTTCTGGAAATACTTCTAACGGAAAACCTTTTCCGTTACAAGCATTTCCGGAAAATCATGCCAGTGTAGACGTAGCCTAGGTGTTTTCCTATAACTTCTGGATGTCACAGCAGGTTTTGATGTGAAGAAATTAGGTATGTTTGTCTGTTAACCTATGGAATGCTCTGCCACATGATTTCATGGAGTTACAATTTCACATGGGGCTAAGGAAATTTGGATCTGATACTTCTTAGGACTGATTCAAGAATGTAAACTCAAGATAGCACATTTCTGAGGAAAGATGTAAAATGATTTTAACCATTAAGTTGTGGAACACACTGTGCCACGTGATTTTAGGAAGCTAAAACATCCCATGCTGCTTTTGAAAATTTAGCATGTGATGGCTCTTCAGGAAAAATTCAAGTGCACAAATCAAAACAGCACCTCTTGGAGGGAACATACGAAATAAATGTATCAGTTAACCTCTGGAACTCCCAGACACATGATTTTGACACATGGCTGAGAAAATTTAGCATCTTAGGACAGAATCGCATTGGGAAAATAAAGGTAGCACATTTCTGAAGGAAGGCAAATTCAATCAGTAGTCAGTGGAACTCCCCACCACATGAGTTTACAAAGCTAAAATTTTACTCCCAGTTCAGGAAATTTAGTAACTGAGGGTGCTTAGGAGAGATTCAAGGTGAGAAACTCAAGACAGCATATGGTACGTGGAAGACAAGAGATACCTGTATCTGCTAATCTATGAAACGCCCTGACCCATGATTTCACTGGGCTACAACTCCACACTCTTATCTTGAAAACAGAGGCTCATGGTCTTAGAAGGCAAAATCTTTTGGGGCCGGATTCTCCCGACAGATTTTGAGGGAAAAATCCACGGCTTGGGCCGACTGGGTGAGGCATCCCAGAGAAAGGACGTCTATACATGGGCCGAAGAATTGGGAGACATTCTCCTCCGAGATGCCCCCGCTGGCTTCCACCATCACCCGGGGGTGGGCGTCTTTCAGCGCGCGGGCGGCAGAATGCAAGTCCTAGAGGGAAGAGGATCAGGGTTATCAGGGAGAGGTCTGGGGGGTCCTGCCGCCCCATCTGGTAGCCCCCAAGCCCCCGGGTACCTCTGGGGAGAAGTTATCGAGCATGACGATATCAGAGCCGGCCTCTGCGGCTTCCAAAGCCTCTTCCAGCGACCGACACTCCACCTCCAGCTTCAGATGAAAACCGGCCACCCGCTGGGCTGTCTGCACTGCCTGTGGATGGACAGAGTGCGGGTGGGAAACGAGAGCCAGGCGCCTGGAACCGTGACCCCCATCGCTGCCCTCCCACAGACCGGAGTGGGTCCCAGGCGTCTTAGAGCCGTGACCCCCATCGCTGCCCTCCCACAGACCGGAGTGGGTCCCAGGCGTCCAGAGCCGTGACCCCCATCGCTGCCCTCCCACAGACCGGAGTGGGTCCCAGGCGTCCAGAGCCGTGACCCCCATCGCTGCCCTCCCACAGACCGGAGTGGGTCCCAGGCGTCCAGAGCCGTGACCCCCATCGCTGCCCTCCCACAGACCGGAGTGGGTCCCAGGCGTCCAGAGCCGTGACCCCCATCGCTGCCCTCCCACAGACCGGAGTGGGTCCCAGGCGTCCAGAGCCGTGACCCCCATCGCTGCCCTCCCACAGACCGGAGTGGGTCCCAGGCGTCCAGAGCCGTGACCCCCATCGCTGCCCTCCCACAGACCGGAGTGGGTCCCAGGCGTCCAGAGCCGTGACCCCCATCGCTGCCCTCCCACAGACCGGAGTGGGTCCCAGGCGTCCAGAGCCGTGACCCCCATCGCTGCCCTCCCACAGACCGGAGTGGGTCCCAGGCGTCCAGAGCCGTGACCCCCATCGCTGCCCTCCCACAGACCGGAGTGGGTCCCAGATGTCCAAGATCACTCCCCTGGGGAGCCCCATAGAAACCAGGATGGGGAAGGGGACCCAGGCATCCAGGTGGGAGGCCCGCCCCCAGCATGCCCAGAGGTGGGGATAGGATCCAGGCGTCTGCAGAGACGGGGAGGGGGACTGGGGCCTGCCCCCTTACCTGAGCAATCCCTCCCGCAGCCCAGACGTGGTTGTCCTTCAGCATGACGAGGCTCCCCAGGTCGTAGCGGTGGCCCGACGCTCCCCCCACCAGCAGGGCGTACTTCTCCGCTAGCCGGAACCCCGGCGTGGTCTTCCTCGTGCCGGCCACGAGCCCGCGCCAGCCGGCCTCCCGCGCCAGCCGGCAGACCCGCCCCGCGGCCGTGGCCACCCCGCTGCACCGTCCCAGGCAGTTCAGAGCCGTCCTCTCCCCGAGCAACAGATGTCGGGCTTTGCCGCGGACTTCGGCCACGCGGGCCACAGGCTCCAGCCAGGCCCCCTCGGGCTGGAACCACTCCACGGTGCAGCCCAGCTCGCTGAAGACGGCGTCAAAGAAGGGGCAGCCAGCCAGCACCCCGGGAGACTTGCAGAGGAGGACGGCGAGCCCCAGGCGCTCCCCCACAGTGCAGCCAGCAGGGTCAAAGGCCGGGGCATCCTCTCGGAGCCAGTCCCGGACCAGCTGGCGCACACGGGGGGGCGGGAGGAGGTGGGCGAGATCCGGGCGGGAGGTCATAGCACCAGACTGCAATGGGAAACCATAGAGGCACTGGGGCAAAGACGTACCAGAGCGTGCGCTGCTCCCACGAGGCAGGGGCTCTCTAGGGAGCCACCCAGTGGAGGAACAGGGGAACTGGGGCCAGAGCCAGCGCAGTCCTGCTGGGAGAGTCCTAGGCCGGAGCAACTCCCTTGGCCAGCCCTCCCAGCCCCTCGGCACAGCGCCCCCTGCTGGGACAGGCCGGGGCTGGAGTAGCCAGGAAACCCCCCCCCCCTCAGCAGCCAGTGCCCTCCCAGTCCCTCCGCACAGCGCCCCCTGCTGGGACAGGCCGGGGCTGGAGTAGCCAGGAAACCCCCCCCCCAGCAGCCAGTGCCCTCCCAGCCCCTCCGCACAGCGCCCCCTGCTGGGACAGGCCGGGGCTGGAGTAGCCAGGAAACCCCCCCCCCAGCAGCCAGTGCCCTCCCAGCCCCTCCGCACAGCGCCCCCTGCTGGGACAGGCCGGGGCTGGAGTAGCCAGGAAACCCCCCCCCCAGCAGCCAGTGCCCTCCCAGCCCCTCCGCACAGCGCCCCCTGCTGGGACAGGCCGGGGCTGGAGTAGCCAGGAAACCCCCCCTCAGCAGCCAGTGCCCTGCCCCCTCCCCACAGCGCCCCCTGCTGGGACAGGCCGGGGCTGGAGTAGCCAGGAAACCCCCCCTCAGCAGCCAGTGCCCTGCCCCCTCCCCACAGCGCCCCCTGCTGGGACAGGCCGGGGCTGGAGTAGCCAGGAACCCCCCCCCCCCCCAGCAGCCAGTGCCCTCTCAGCCCCTCCCCACAGTGCCCCCTGCTGGGACAAGCCAGGGCTGGAGTAGCTGGGAGCTCCCCCCCCACCAGTCAGTGCCTTGCCCCCCCACAGCGCCCCCTGCTGGGAGACACTGGCCAGAGAGGCTGGGAGCACTCCCCATGGCCAGCGCCCTGCCCCCCACAATGCCCCATTCCCCCTTTTCCTCTGGACTCCTGGGCCCCCTCTCTCATGCCACCAGGGAAGACAGAGAAGGGGTCACTCCCAGCTCTCCCCTCTCCACCCCACAGCGGGATCCTCTCGGCATCTCCCCCTCACCCCGCCCTGTCTGCACCGTCCCCCTCCCCGAGCACACGGCAAAGTCCAAGCCAGCCTGGTCAGTACAAAGCAAACAAACCGGGCTGAGGAACTCCCAGCCCCCTGCCACCGACCCCGAGGGCTGGGGGGCCCTGGGGGGCAGGGACCCGTGGGCAGGGGGCTCTTACCTGACAACGCCTCCCAGCAGCAGCGTCCTGGAGTGAGGGACAGCTGGACGGAGACCGGGGACGGACAAACTGCCCTGCATGGGAGGGGTCGGGGGGTGGGAGGGGCTGGCCGGGGGATGGGAGGGGGTGGGGACAGAGGGGTCTGAGAAAACACCCAAGCACTTTAAAGGGAGTGTAAACAGCTGCCCCACCCCCGACAGGCCTGTCCCTGTGCACAACCACTCCCCCCCCCCCCCCGACAGGCCTGTCCCTGTGTACAACCGCTCCCCCCCCCAGACAGGCCTGTCCCTGTGCACAACCGCTCCCCCCCCCCCAGACAGGCCTGTCCCTGTGCACAACCGCTCCCCCCCCCCCCCAGACAGGCCTGTCCCTGTGCACAACCACTCCCCCCCCCCCCGACAGGCCTGTCCCTGTGCACAACCGCTCCCCCCCCCAGACAGGCCTGTCCCTGTGCACAACCGCTCCCCCCCCCCAGACAGGCCTGTCCCTGTGCACAACCACTCCCCCCCCCCGACAGGGCCTGTCCCTGTGCACAACCGCTCCCCCCCCCCCAACAGGCCTGTCCCTGTGCACAACCGCTTCCCCCTCCCCCCCCGACAGGCCTGTCCCTGTGCACAACCGCTCCCCCCTCCCCCCCCACCGACAGGCCTGTCCCTGTGCACAACCGCTCCCCCCCCCCCCCAGACAGGCCTGTCCCTGTGCACAACCGCTCCCCCCCCCCCCAGACAGGCCTGTCCCTGTGCACAACCGCTCCCCCCCTCCCCCCCCCGACAGGCCTGTCCCTGTGCACAACCGCTCCCCCCCCCCAGACAGGCCTGTCCCTGTGCACAACCGCTCCCCCCCCCCCCGACAGGCCTGTCCCTGTGCACAACCGCTCCCCCCCCCCCAGACAGGGCCTGTCCCTGTGCACAACCGCTCCCCCCCCCCAGACAGGCCTGTCCCCTGTGCACAACCGCTCCCCCCTCCCCCCCCCCCGACAGGCCTGTCCCTGTGCACAACCGCTTCCCCCTCCCCCCCCCGACAGGCCTGTCCCTGTGCACAAACCGCTCCCCCCCCCCAGACAGGCCTGTCCCTGTGCACAACCGCTCCCCCCTCCCCCCCCCCCCGACAGGCCTGTCCCTGTGCACAACCGCTCCCCCCCCCCCCCGACAGGCCTGTCCCTGTGCACAACCGCTTCCCCCTCCCCCCCCGACAGGCCTGTCCCTGTGCACAAACCGCTCCCCCCCCCCCAGACAGGCCTGTCCCTGTGTACAACCGCTCCCCCTCCCCCCGACAGGCCTGTCCCTGTGCACAACCGCTCCCCCCCCCCCCCCAGACAGGCCTGTCCCTGTGCACAACCGCTCCCCCCCCCCGACAGGCCTGTCCCTGTGCACAACCGCTCCCCCCTCCCCCCGACAGGCCTGTCCCTGTGCACAACCGCTCCCCCCCCCCCGACAGGCCTGTCCCTGTGTACAACCGCTCCCCCCTCCCCCCGACAGGCCTGTCCCTGTGCACAACCGCTCCCCCCCCCAGACAGAGGCCTGTCCCTGTGCACAACCGCTCCCCCCCCCCCCAGACAGGCCTGTCCCTGTGCACAACCGCTCCCCCCTCCCCCCGACAGGCCTGTCCCTGTGCACAACCGCTCCCCCCCCCCCCAGACAGGCCTGTCCCTGTGCACAACCGCTCCCCCCCCCCAGACAGGCCTGTCCCTGTGCACAACCGCTTCCCCGCCCCCCCCCAGACAGGCCTGTCCCTGTGCACAACCGCTTCCCCCCCGGACAGGCCTGTCCCTGTGCACAACCGCTCCCCCCCCCCAGACAGGCCTGTCCCTGTGCACAACCGCTCCCCCCCCACAGGCCTGTCCCTGTGCACAACTGCTCCCCCCCCCCGACAGGCCTGTCCCTGTGCACAACCGCTTCCCCGCCCCCCCCCCCAGACAGGCCTGTCCCTGTGCACAACCGCTCCCCCCCCCCCGACAGGCCTGTCCCTGTGCACAACCGCTCCCCCCCCCCCCCGACAGGCCTGTCCCTGTGCACAACCGCTTCCCCGCCCCCCCCCGACAGACCTGTCCCTGTGTGAGCATGTGTGCATGTCTGTGTGTGTGCATGCCTGTGTGCGCGTCTGTGCATGTGCCCACGTGTCTCCATGTGTGTCTGTGCATGTGTGCCTGTGTTTGTGCCCATGAGTGTGCCTATGTGTGTGAGCTTGTGCGCGTGTGGAGAAATCCCTGTAATATTGTATTAAGATCTTGTCCTTTTCGATCTATCGTTGTTCAGTGTCCGTATAGAATCCCTGGAACATTTCTCTAGAACTTTGTATTGAGAGATCTAGATCTTGTGAGAGAAACTGTCTTTGAGCTCCCCCCTTTCCTCGGTTGCCCTGTTGAATGAACGAGCTGTGAACGGGGAATGGAAGGGGAGCCCCTCCAGCAGCAGCTGCCAGGGTGGAGAAGGGCTGGGAGCCAGCCCCAAGCCAATCCCTGCAAAGTGAGCTGGTTAAGACTGGACAGACAGACGCCTGGGGAGTCTAGCAGGGAGCGCCTGCCCTTGGAAGCTCTCTCTGGAGCAGCGTTGGGAAAGGCCAGGTGATGGCTAATTGGCTGCATATGGGGGAGAAATAGGAGGCGTCTTGCAGAGGGACCCCGGGTTTTCCTCTTGTCAACATGGGAGCATCGATCCGGATCAGCAGAAGCCCGGCTCCACCCCGCCCCCATCTAACTCACCTGGCCAGTGCAGGGAGGGGGAGCAACTTTTGGTACCAAGCGGATGGCGTGTGCGTGTGCGTGTGTGAGAGTGCCTGCGTGTGATGTGTCCTATGCATATGATAAGTATTGATTATTCTATGTGTGATCAATAAACGCGGCGTGTTGCCTTATCCCCCTGAAAAAGATCCCGAGTGCTTCTTCTAAGTACAACACGCGTGCCCATCTGCGTGTGCATGCGTGTGCGTGTGTCTGTGCCTGCGTGTGCGTGCCCCGCGTGTGCGACAGTGCTGAGGGTACCTTGCAGCCGTCTGCACGTCCAAAGTTCACCCTTTTCCGTGCCATGGGCCTGCCGTCTGCCCTCCCTTCTGGCACGTTGGGCACTGCTGCACCTGGTGGGAGGGAGGCGCACGCTACCATTAGGCTCCGGCCCTGCTCCCACGGCGGGGAGAGGGAGGGGGCAGGGGTCCGGCCCACGCGGCCGGCCGGCTTGAGGCGCTACAGACCCACTCGCTGATGTCCTTCGTCATGCTGGGCCAGTAGTAGCGCCGGGTCAGCGCCAACCGGGTTTTCATGATGCCGTGGTGCCCGCCGTGGGCACTGTCGTGGCTCTGCTCGAACAGCTGCAGGGCCCGTGCCCTGGTGTGCACCACCTCCACCTTCCGGCCCTTGGCCCAGCGGAAGAGCATCCCCTCTGCCGGGAACACAGGGAGAGAGGGTCTGCCCGGCAGCTCCCACAAATGCCCCACGGTCTCCTACATATTTTTAATCAGAGCCACGGAGAGGTCCCGGGTCTCTGGCATTTTCCTTTATTGCCCTTCACCAGGGCCGTGACTTGGTACTAAAAGGACGCGACACAAACTCGTAGCCTCAACTCGTCTGCATCTCAACAGCATCTGGGCAGCTCATCAGGCCTTCCAAGCAACTCAACGTCTGCTGAGAATGAGACGCTGACTTTTCTAGGCTGGAAATCGGAGCTCGGGGAACCTCGAGGGGCGGTGGCTGGAGGAGGAAACGCGTGAGAAATAAAAACACTTGAACAATGGTTGTGTAGCACCTTAGAGACGAACCAAAAAATATGTAGCTAATATCGTGAGCTTTTGTGGGCACAGCCTACGAAAACTCATGGTATTAGCTACATATTTTTTGGTTCGTCTCTAAGGTGCTACACAACCATTGCTTTTTAAGTCTAACACGCCCCTTCCCCGAGACGTGTGCAATTAAACAACAGGGAAGGTAGGGAACATTTACCCCATACACTCGTCTGCCGTGGAACTGGTACCGTACGCACCCCAATGCCGGGCGAGGGGGTCCCCATGTGCGCATTTGTAGCAGCGCCTACAGACGCAGCAAGGGAGACATTTTGGGAGAGGGGAAGAAACCAGTGGCCCCCAGTGAAGGTCCGGTGAACACCCGGGGCAGGGAGGGGAGAAATCAGGACGCGCTGTGAACGTTTTGCTTGCCTTCCAAAGAAAATTTGGCAGCAAATCGACGCAGGTTGAATCTGCCGTATTTATTCATTCCTTCAGGGTAACTGAGTCTCCTCTTGTACGCCAACACCCGGGCGATTTTTTCCTCAAAGGATTTCCCTGAAGAAAACATTTCACCCAGTGAATGTGAGTGTAGCAGCACATGGGCAGCGCCCGGCCCTCACACGGCCGCCCGCATTCAGATCGGGGGCAAAGGGGGGTGTTAACTCTGGAACCTACTGATAGCAAGATGGAAGGTGACAGCTACGATTTTTAACTGAGGATAGTAGGGCTGTTAAGGGGGAGTAGGCGGAGCCTGGGAACTGTGGGTGGAGCTACAGGCACCCATTCTCCCAGGTACACTGTGTGGATCGTGTATAATGTGTAGCAATGACTGTGTATCACTCCCCCTATCTCGCAGACATCTGTATCTTTGCCTTCTTTGCTCGCTAGGTGCTCAGGGGAGTCAGAAGCAGACAGGTAAGACACCACAGCAAAACGCCAGCCTCACCTGCCCTGGGCCTATGGGCTGAGAATGAGGCTGGGAGCCAGGACTGTGGGGTGGCAGTAGGGCATAGTGGGTAGGAGCAGGGTCGATAAGCTTCAGAGGCACGGAAATGGATTTCAGTTGAGACACGGGGAGCGCCTGCGAGACTTTAAGCCGGTGAAGGCAGAGGAACTCGGGACAGGCGAGGTCAGGGCACAAGAATGTGGATTTCCCACAAAACGCCCCAGCCGGGGTGCCTGGCGGCACGGTTCAGAAAACGGGAGCCCCTCTGCTTACCTGTCATCCTGTGTGGCCTCCTGCAGCCGTTCAGGGAAAAGCCGGGTCCTGAAACAAATCAAGGCCCGGATCACCCCGAGCACAGGGCGCTCGCAGGCGTAAGACACGCAGACAAAGCACGAAGGGGCGTCCGCTTTGCGGGGAGGCCCTTGGCTCTTCATGCTCGCAGCCGGGCAGACCCTGTCTGCAGGAGCCCACCGAAGGGTGCACAGTGCTGAGTTCTCTCCCTGGGAGTGGAGACGCTTGGGTGGTCGGGATTCAGATACTGCCCAGCTGATTAGCAGAGCTACCCCGCAGCCGGCAGCCTGTGTTTCTCCTGGGGGTGCGTGTCCGCACATGCCTCGGTGCATGGAACAAAATGCATTCCGCACACGGATGGAAAAAAGCAGCGGGAGCATTGCTGGCGGTGTTAGGCACCGGGCAGTCAGCGAGGCCAGCCATGCCCTCGCGTGCGGGTTCACCAAGTACCTCCTATCAAAACAAATGCCATGGGGGGTCCCCAAGATGCAGCCCGCACTGTGGGACCCCTAATTCTTCCCCATACTGTGAGCCTGCTCTAAGGAGCCTCTGGGGCGAGTGGGTAATTTGGAGGGGCCCTCAATGCCTGCTCCTTCGTGGCAAGGGCAAGGCTAGGTTGGGGCGTTCCAAGCAGGGCAGACCTGGGAGGTGTTCCGAGTGTCCCCCACCAAGCGCCCAGCGCACACAGCTCCCCAGCCTTCCCTTTGCTTTCCTTGCGGTCTCGCCCGCCGCCGGCTCGCACCACTCCGCTGCCAAGCGAGGCGTGGGGGTGCCCGGACAGCGTGCGTCTCCTGCCCTTCCTAACGTCCCACACGCACTCCAGCGGGCCTCCCCGTGCCAGGGACCCAGCGGGCACAGGGCACCACACCACACCTCCAGAGACCGGACGTGGCGTTCCAGCCCTTTGACACGCCGCCTCGGCGCTGAGCCCGAGGAAAAGCAGCGGCTTGGAGCAGAGAGGCTGGCCCAGGCCGGGCACTGAGGGCGGGTGAGAAGACAGGCCAAGGAGGCGAGTGGCTGGAAGGCCGGGGATGGAAGCAGGAAGGTTTCTCTGGGGGTCCCTGCCCGCTGCAGAGCGCCCGGTGAGCCTGGGAGGAAGGCAACGCCCAATGCCCACAACACGTGGAGCCAGCACGGACACTGCACCCACCTGGTCTCCCGCCGGGAACGCCAGCGCCTCCCTCTGTCCCAAAGCAGCCTTGGCACCTGCAGGGGAGACGAGCCGCTCACATCGTGGGACCTATTGTCGGCTTTTCCCCACGCAGAGACCGGACCGGCTCAGCGCTCATGTGCACAAGCAGGAGGGGGGACGGCCCGAGACGGCCCATGACAAACCCTGGCTCTGCAAACACATACACAGCATGGCCGGGCCTCGGCAGCCCTGCACCGTCAGACACGTGTCGCTGGGTTCCACGGGGAGCCCCACCCTGCACCGTCAGACACGTGTCGCCGGGTTCCACGGGGAGCCCCCACCCTGCACCGTCAGACACGTGTCGCCGGGTTCCACGGGGAGCCCCACCCTGCACCGTCAGACACGTGTCACCGGGTTCCACGGGGAGCCCCCACCCTGCACCGTCAGACACGTGTCGCTGGGTTCCACAGGGAGCCCCACCCTGCACCGTCAGACACGTGTCGCTGGGTTCCACGGGGAGCCCCCACCCTGCACCGTCAGACACGTGTCGCCGGGTTCCACGGGGAGCCCCACCCTGCACCGTCAGACACGTGTCACCGGGTTCCACGGGGGAGCCCCACCCTGCACCGTCAGACACGTGTCGCCGGGTTCCACGGGGAGCCCCACCCTGCACCGTCAGACACGTGTCGCCGGGTTCCACGGGGAGCCCCACCCTGCACCGTCAGACACGTGTCACCGGGTTCCACGGGGAGCCCCACCCTGCACCGTCAGACACGTGTCGCCGGGTTCCACGGGGAGCCCCACCCTGCACCGTCAGACACGTGTCGCCGGGTTCCACGGGGAGCCCCCACCCTGCACCGTCAGACACGTGTCGCTGGGTTCCACGGGGAGCCCCCACCCTGCACCGTCAGACACGTGTCACTGGGTTCCACGGGGAGCCCCCACCCTGCACCGTCAGACACGTGTCGCTGGATTCCACGGGGAGCCCCACCCTGCACCGTCAGACACGTGTCGCTGGGTTCCACGGGGAGCCCCACCCTGCACCGTCAGACACGTGTCGCTGGGTTCCACGGGGAGCCCCACCCTGCACCGTCAGACACGTGTCGCTGGGTTCCACGGGGAGCCCCCACCCTGCGTGGTGCAGACACGTGTCGCTGGGTTCCACGGGGAGCCCCCCACCCTGCGTGGTGCAGGACACATGTCACTGGGTTCCACGGGGAGCCACCACCCTGCGTGGTGCAGACACGTGTCGCTGGGTTCCACGGGGAGCCCCCACACTGCGTGGTGCAGACACGTGTCGCTGGGTTCCACGGGGAGCCCCACCCTGCACCGTGCAGACACGTGTCACTGGGTTCCACGGGGAGCCACCACCCTGCGTGGTGCAGACACGTGTCGCTGGGTTCCACGGGGAGCCCCCACACTGCGTGGTGCAGACACGTGTCGCTGGGTTCCACGGGGAGCCCCCACCCTGCGTGGTGCAGACACGTGTCACTGGGTTCCACGGGGAGCCCCACCCTGCATCATGCAGACACGTGTCACTGGGTTCCACGGGGAGCCACCACCCTGCGTGGTGCAGACACGTGTCGCTGGGTTCCACGGGGAGCCCCCACACTGCGTGGTGCAGACACGTGTCGCTGGGTTCCACGGGGAGCCCCCACCCTGCGTGGTGCAGACACGTGTCACTGGGTTCCACGGGGAGCCCCACCCTGCATCATGCAGACACGTGTCACCAGGTTACAGGGGGAGACTCCACCCTGCGTGGTGCAGACATGTGTGGCCAGGTTCCACGGGGAGCCCCCACCCTGTGCGGTGCAGACATGTTTCACCTGTTACAGGGTTTCCTGTAAGCTGTGCACTTATGTGGCTGCTCAGAGTCCAGTGCGGCCCGACTGATTGGCAGAGCGCCCGCAGCCGCTAGCCTGTGTCTCCTGGTGGTGCGCAGCCTACACGCCTCGGTGCACATTGAAAACAATTATTCTGCACATGGCTGGCAAGGGCCCATTGGTGGCTGGGTGCTGGAAACACCTGCCTGGCAGCTGACAAGCAATGGCATGGGGGGCCCACGACAGCAGTGGCACGGGGGGGGGGGGGGACACAGGGCAGAAACGCAATGGGGGGCACAGGGCAGAAATGCCGCGGGGGTCGGGGCTCAGGGCAGCAGTGACACGGGGGGGGGGATACAGGGCAGAAATGCCACGGAGGGGCGGGACAGCAGTGGCACGGGGGGGGCGGGACAGCAGTGGCACGGGGGGGGCACAGGGCAGCAGTGGCACGGGGGGGCACGGGGGGGCACAGGGCAGCAGTGGCACGGGGGGGCACAGGGCAGCAGTGGCACGGGGGGGCACGGGGGGGCACAGGGCAGCAGTGGCACGGGGGGGCACAGGGCAGCAGTGGCACGGGGGGGCACGGGGGGGCACAGGGCAGCAGTGGCACGGGGGGGCACAGGGCAGCAGTGGCACGGGGGGGGCACGGGGGGGCACAGGGCAGCAGTGGCACGGGGGGGCACAGGGCAGCAGTGGCACGGGGGGGGCACGGGGGGGCACAGGGCAGCAGTGGCACGGGGGGGCACGGGGGGGCACAGGGCAGCAGTGGCACGGGGGGGCACAGGGCAGCAGTGGCACGGGGGGGCACGGGGGGGCACAGGGCAGCAGTGGCACGGGGGGGCACGGGGGGGCACAGGGCAGCAGTGGCACGGGGGGGCACGGGGGGGGGCACAGGGGCAGTTACCTAGGCCGGGGCCAGCGCTCCCTGAGCAGCACGTGGCTGCAGGGGCAGCGCGGTACGAACCGGGACCCGGGCGCGCGCCCGGACACCCGCACAGGCCGCTGGCGCGGAGCCGCTCCGGAGCGAGCGCGTTCACACGGGCGGGGGGCTACGGGGGGGAGGGGGCACCACGTGTCCCAGGCAAAGGCGCGTGCCCTACCCGGCGTAACTCGGCCCCGCCCCCGCCGAACCCCGGCTCCTAGGCCCCGCCCCCTGCCCCTCCCCGGGAAGGGGACAGCCTCCGCTCAGCCCTACGCCCCGGGCCGCGCGCTCGGTCCCTCGGGCACGCTGATTGGCTGGCCGGGCCGGGCCCCGCGCTCATTGGCTGGAGGGCGCAGGCTGCGATGCGGGGCTCTAGGAGGCATGGCCGGGCCGGGCAGCCAGGTGCGGGGGCCAGATGCGGCCCGGGGGCCACTGCCTCTTTGCCCCCCCCCCCCCGCTTTCCAGCGGCCGCGCGCGGCGCAGCCTCTGCCCCCCCCGTTCCCCCATCACCCCTCCACGCTCCAGCCCCCCCAGCCTGCCGGTGCCCCCCTCCGCCCCCAGCCCCCGCCCCCCAGCGCCCCCCCACACTCCCGCCTCTGCCCCCCAGCCCTGCTGTGCCCCCAGCGCCCCCCCACACTCCCGCCTCTGCCCCCCAGCCCTGCTGTGCCCCCAGCGCCCCCCCACACTCCCGCCTCTGCCCCCCAGCGCCCCCCCCACACTCCCGCCTCTGCCCCCCCAGCCCTGCTGTGCCCCCAGCGCCCCCCCACACTCCCGGCCCTGCCCCCCCAGCCCTGCTGTGCCCCCAGCGCCCCCCCACACTCCCGGCCCTGCCCCCCAGCTCTGCCGCTGCCCCCTCCCCCGGTGCTCCGACGTAGCGCGCCGAGGGCCCGTGGGGGGGTCGCGGGCGTAGTGCGGGGCGCACGGGGACGGGGCTGGGGTCCGGAGTCACCTTGTTCCCTCTGGTTCCTGCAGGAGACGCGGATCCCAGGAGCCGGAGAGCAGGGAGCGGAGGGGGGGGGGCCCGGGGCTTTCGCATTCAGCACTGACCCCTCCCTGGAGGACATGTGAGTTACCCCAGCCCCGCCCCCCGCTGCCCCGCTCCTGCCCCGCAGCCCAGCCACTCACCTTCTTCTCCCCCTGCCGTGTGCAGCCGGCGTCTCCAGGCCGAGTTCGTGGCCGAGCGGGGCTGGGGCCGGTTCCATCAGCCCCGGAACCTGGTGCTGGCTCTGGTGGGCGAAGTGGGGGAAGTGGCCGAGCTGTTGTGAGTATTGGGCTGGGGGGGACCCCGGGAGTAAGCTGGGGGGAGGGGACAGACCTGACCCGGCTCCCTCCCTCCCTGGCTGGATGGGGCAAGAGAGGGGCTGGGGCAGGTGGAAAGAACCTCTCCATGGCCAAGCCAGTTCTGCGGGTGGGGGTGTCTCTGTCCCGGAGCCCCCGATGGAGAGGAGCTCCCTGTCTGCCCTGACGGGCACGCCCTGTGCTGTGTCTGTGGCCGACCCTGGGCCGCGTGTGACCCCTTGTGCGTCTCTCCCCACAGCCAGTGGCGGGCGGAGGCGGAGGCGCGGGTGGGGCTGCCGGGCTGGGTGTGACCCCTTCTGCGTCTCTCCCCACAGCCAGTGGCGGGCGGAGGCGGAGGCGCGGGCGGGGCTGCCGGGCTGGGTGGGGGAGCCCTGGGCCGCGTGTGACCCCTTGTGCGTCTCTCCCCACGGCCAGTGGAGGCGTGGGCGGGGCTGCTGGGCAGGGTGGGGGGAGCCCTGGGCTGCGTGTGACCCCTTGTGCGTCTCTCCCCACGGCCAGTGGGAGGCGTGGGCGGGGCTGCCGGGCTGGGTGGGGGAGCCCTGGGCCGCGTGTGACCCCTTGTGCGTCTCTCCCCACGGCCAGTGGAGGCGTGGGCGGGGCTGCCGGGCTGGGTGGGGGAGCCCTGGGCCGCGTGTGACCCCTTGTGCGTCTCTCCCCACGGCCAGTGGAGGCGCGGGCGGGGCTGCCGGGCTGGGTGGGGGAGCCCTGGGCCGCGTGTGACCCCTTGTGCGTCTCTCCCCACGGCCAGTGGAGGCGCGGGTGGGGCTGCCGGGCTGGGTGGGGGAGCCCTGGGCCGCGTGTGACCCCTTGTGCGTCTCTCCCCACGGCCAGTGGAGGCGCGGGTGGGGGCTGCCGGGCTGGGTGGGGGAGCCCTGGGCCGCGTGTGACCCCTTGTGCGTCTCTCCCCACGGCCAGTGGAGGCGCGGGCGGGGCTGCCGGGCTGGGTGGGGGAGCCCTGGGGCCGCGTGTGACCCCTTGTGCGTCTCTCCCCACGGCCAGTGGAGGCGCGGGGTGGGGCTGCCGGGCTGCGTGGGGGAGCCCTGGGCCACGTGTGACCCCTTGTGCGTCTCTCCCCACGGCCAGTGGAGGCGTGGGCGGGGCTGCCGGGCTGGGTGGGGAGCCCTGGGCCGTGTGTGACCCCTTGTGCGTCTCTCCCCACGGCCAGTGGAGGCGCGGGTGGGGCTGCCGGGCTGGGTGGGGGAGCCCTGGGCCGCGTGTGACCCCTTGTGCGTCTCTCCCCACGGCCAGTGGAGGCGCGGGGTGGGGCTGCCGGGCTGGGTGGGGGAGCCCTGGGCCGCGTGTGACCCCTTGTGCGTCTCTCCCCACGGCCAGTCGAGGCGCGGGTGGGGCTGCCGGGCTGCGTGGGGGAGCCCTGGGCCGTGTGTGACCCCTTGTGCGTCTCTCCCCACAGCCAGTGGCGGGCGGAGGCGGAGGCGCGGGTGGGGCTGCCGGGCTGGGTGCCGGACGAGCGTGCGGCGCTGGCGGACGAACTGAGCGACGTCTTGCTCTACCTGGTGTCGCTGGCCCAGCAGTGCGGGGTGGATCTGCCCCGCGCCGCCCTGCGCAAGCTGGACCGGAACCGCGTCCGCTACCCGGCCGACCGCGCCCACGCTCGGCCCGCAAGTACACCCACTACCAGGCCCAGCCCGCAGATGCCTGCCAGGAGGGACTGCCCGACGGCTGCTCCCCGGCCTGCCAGGCTGGCACAGAGACACAGAAGGACTGAGAGCGCTGCTGGGGGACGGCCAATCCCCTGTCGCCCCCTGTGCTGCCCCATTTCTACACCCGCCCCTCCCTTTCCAGCCCCACAAGTTTGGCACCAAGATTCTCTTGTTCTTGTTTTTAAGTAATAAAAACCTTTGGGTTTGGAGGGGGCTGTTTCCTCCGTTGAGTACATTCTTGGGGCTGCTCTGCCTCACGGCTATGCCCCTGGGGGCTGGAACAAAGGGGGGGGTCATGCCCCAGAAACCGACATGGGGAGCCGTGGTCCAAGTGGGGCAAGTTTATTGAAGGTGCCAGGGAGGGGATGAATGGGGGGACCCTGGTGAACTGCGAAAGGGGGCTCTGGTGAGCAGGAAATGGGGGGGGGGGGAAGAAGGCATTTGGGGAGCTGTTGAGCTGGCTACTCCAGAGCGGGCTCCTCCCTTCTCTAAACCCGAGAGGCGCTTGCTCCATGGGGTGCTGCCGCCGGGGCCCCCAACGTCCTCACAGGGTGTCCGACTGCTCCCCCTGGCTCTGCTGCATCTGCGCCTGCATCTTCTGCAGCATCTCCTCATCCGCCGAAGCTGAGGCAACGACAGGGGGGCAGAGGTGAGACCTGGCCCTGTGGGGTGCAGGGGGGTACAGGGGCACCTGTGCTTGGGCTGTAGCCCCTCTGGGGTGGGGAAAGGCCTCCCACCGGCCCCCCTGCCCCACTCACCTCTTCATCCTTCTCCCGGATCAGTTTCTCCGTTTCTGCCAGCGGCAGCAGTGGTAGCTCGGTGGCGCTTTGCCGGGACAGCTTCCTGGGGGGGAGTAGAGAGGTCAGGGGAGGTGGGGCCAGGTGTCCCCATGCCCCCCCCACTCCTTGCGCCCCTGGTCCTAGGCTGCCCCCTGGCCACTCACATGCGGCTGGAGCCGGTCGCGGGGCGCCCACGCGGGTCAGGCTCTGGATGCACTGGGCCCGGTAGTTCTCGTAGTGGAGTTCCTGGGTCACCTCCTTCAGGTCCTGCATGTGCGTACGCACCAGCATGGTGCGCAGCTTCAGGAAGTCGCAGTGCACCGGGTTCTCCACTGGGGGGCGACAGGGAGTCAGGGACCACTGCTGCCTCCTGACCCAGTCTACAGTTGGTGCCCCCAACCTCTGCCCCCCACTGACTCTTCTACACCCCACCAGCGCCCTCCCTGCCCACCCAGTGCTCCCCACTGCCCCCAAGACGTCCCCTCCCAGCTCCTGACCCTCAGCCTGCCAGCCCACGGCTCCCCTACCTTCCACAGCCCCCCAGGGGTACGCACGCCCCCGGAAGGCCTTTTCCTTGGTTTCCCGGACGATGTCGTTGGAGCCGACGACGGCGAATGGGATGCTGCGCTGGGGGAGTAGGCAGAGGAGCGGGGGGTTATGGGGTATCAGGGTCTCCCCCCCTTTTGTCACCTCCCCCCATAACTCCCCCCTCCCCTACCAACCTTCAGCTCTGCGTCCTGCGCCTTGAACTCTTCGTCCTCGTCCGAGTCGCAGTCGGGGAACTGGTAGATGCTGATGGCGTTTGCCTCCAGCTGCTCCCGGATCTGGAGTGTCGGGGGAAGTGTCACCCCCAGATCTCATGCACAAGAGACTCCTTCCCACCCCCATGGAGAAGCAGAGGGCTCAGCAGGGATGGGTGGGGTGCCGGCTGAATTGGGGTACAGGGTGATGTGGCTGGGCTTGGGAGAAAATTGGGGTGTGGGGCGGGAACCTTGGGGTGCAGAGAGATGCAGTGAGGACCACAGAAGGATGGGGTAGATCAGCAAGTCTTGGGTGAAGGGGGGAATGTGGCTTGAAATTGGGGGGACATGGAGGAATTTGGGGTTCTGGGGATGGGGCTGGGAACTGGGAGAGGGGGTGCAAGGAGAGAAATTTGGGGCACAGAGGGAGGGTGCAGGGGTGTGGCAATCGGGGCTGGGAGGTGCTAGGAGGGAAATTGGGGGGTGCAGGAGGAGGGTTGGAGATGTAGGATGGGGCACTGTTTGGGGTGGCGGGGACACAAGGGCAGGTGGTTCCGAGGTTTGGGGGAGACATGGGCAGGGGACCCCACCCTCCCAGAATGCCCCCTCCCCAAATCTCACCTTTTCCTTCATGGCGCCCACCTCCCGGGGGGTCAGCGCGTCGGCTCGGCCGATCACCGGCACGATGTTCACCTTGTGCTGCACGGCCTGCAGGAACGCCACGTCCAGGGGGCGCAGCCTGGGGCAGGGAGAGAGGAGCCCCCAAATAGTCCCTGTGGCCCCAACGACCCCCACATCCCACCAATGACTCCCGGCACCCACCCATCCCCGAGTGATGGCCCCCGCACACCCCCTCCCAGCACCCACAGGACCCCTCCCAGCACCCACCCATCCCCGAGTGATGGCCCCCGTACACCCCCTCCCAGCACCCACCCATCCCCGAGTGATGGCCCCCGCACACCCCCTCCCAGCACCCCGCCCCCGTGTGGCACCCCTACCCGTGGCCGAAGGGCGAGACGAAATAGAGGCAGCAGTGCACCCGCCCGTCCGTGATGTTCTTGCGGTTCAGCCCGCTCTCGTCCCGGAAGAACTGCTCAAACTGCTGGTCAATATAGTCCACTATGGGAACCCAGCTGGGACCGGCCCAGGGGAGCAGAGAATGGGCAGAGATTAGTGAAGGTCTCCCACAATGCACTGCTCAACCAACCCCCCTCCATCTCTCCAATCCCGCTGGTCCATATAGTCTGGCCTGGGCCCCCCCATTGGGACCACCCATTGGCAGGGATTGGAGCCTGTGTCCCACAATGCACCACTCTGACAGACTCCCCTCCAACTCCTCAGATACACCCTCCCTCCCCTAACTGCCCCAGGATCCCTGCTGGTCCATACAGTTCAGTATGGGCCCCCAGCAGGGACCAGCCCAGGAGAGGGGTTAGAGCCCGTATCCCACAATGCACAGCTCTGATCAAACCCCCCATTTCCCCACCCTCTCAGGAATCCTGCTAGGCCACCCCCCACATCCCTGCTGGTCCATATAGCCCTCTATGGGACCCAGCTGGGGAAGGGAAAGGGGTGGGGCTTAGGGACTGTATCCCACAATGCACTGCTCCCCCCCTGCATTCCCTGCCCAGTCAATACAATTTGCTATGGACCAGCCTGCGCAGGGGTGCCCCCCTCACCAGTCAGCGTTGTCCACAGCATCCCCAAAGCCTGGGGTGTCCACCACGGTGAGTTTGACCCTCACGCCGCCTTCCTCCAGCTCCACCGCTCGCCGCTCGATCGCCAGGGTCCGCGGCACACGGGCTGGGGAGACGGGGTCAGCGCAGGCCGGGGGGGGCCTGCGCTAACCCCGATACCCCCAGATCCTGCTCCACCCCCGACGGCCAGCACACCCCTAGATCCCACCCTGCCCGCCGTGTCCTGCCCCGTCCAGCCCACACCCCCCGCACCCCAAGATCCCCCCGTCTCCCCCTCGTCCTCCCGCTCACCCTGAGCATCCAGCAGGCTCCGATCCTTGTACAGATCCGTCAGGAACAGGCTGTCGATCAGGGTCGATTTCCCCAGCCCAGACTCCCCTGCAGGCAGGGGCGGGAGGTGAGCCAGGAGGCCTGGGTTCTCTGCCCAGCTCTGGGAGGGGAGTAGGGCTGAAGGGTTAGAGCAGGGGGGGCGGGGCCAGGACACCAGGGTTCTCTGCCCAGCTCTGGGAGGGGAGTAGGGCTGAAGGGTTTAGAGCAGGGGGGCGGGGCCAGGGACACCAGGATTCTCTGCCCAGCTCTGGGAGGGGAGTAGGGCTGAAGGGTTAGAGCAGGGGGGCGGGGCCAGGACACCAGGGTTCTCTGCCCAGCTCTGGGAGGGGAGTAGGGCTGAAGGGTTAGAGCAGGGGGGCGGGGCCAGGACACCAGGGTTCTCTGCCCAGCTCTGGGAGGGGAGTAGGGCTGAAGGGTTTAGAGCAGGGGGGCGGGGCCAGGACACCAGGGTTCTCTGCCCAGCTCTGGGAGGGGAGTAGGGCTGAAGGGTTAGAGCAGGGGGGCGGGGCCAGGACACCAGGGTTCTCTGCCCAGCTCTGGGAGGGGAGTCGGGCTGAAGGGTTAGAGCAGGGGGGCGGGGCCAGGACACCTGGGTTCTCTGCCCAGCTCTGGGAGGGGAGTCGGGCTGAAGGGTTAGAGCAGGGGGGCGGGGCCAGGACACCAGGGTTCTCTGCCCAGCTCTGGGAGGGGAGTAGGGCTGAAGGGTTAGAGCAGGGGGGCGGGGCCAGAACACCAGGGTTCTCTGCCCAGCTCTGGGAGGGGAGTAGGGCTGAAGGGTTAGAGCAGGGGGGCGGGGCCAGAACACCAGGGTTCTCTGCCCAGCTCTGGGAGGGGAGTAGGGCTGAAGGGTTAGAGCAGGGGGGCGGGGCCAGGACACCAGGGTTCTCTGCCCAGCTCTGGGAGGGGAGTAGGGCTGAAGGGTTAGAGCAGGGGGGCGGGGCCAGAACACCAGGGTTCTCTGCCCAGCTCTGGGAGGGGAGTAGGGCTGAAGGGTTAGAGCAGGGGGGCGGGGCCAGGACACCTGGGTTCTCTGCCCGGCCTGGGAGAAAGGGGGGTTCAAGCAGGAGAGCAGGGGGCTGGAGGGGCAACGGGGGTTTAACCCTTTACCTGCCACCATCAGAGTAAAGTCAAATCCTTTCTTCACAGATTTGCGGTGCAGCTGGTTGGGGAGCGTGGCGAACCCGACGTATTCCTTGTCCTGAGACAGAGCGAGCCGGGCCGGGCCTCAGACAGCGCCAGAGCCCAGGCGGCCTGGCCCCCAGCCTCAGCTCCCACCACCAGCCCCCGCTGCCCGCCCAGCTCTGCCCAGGGGGTGCTGTGGGGAGGGGACAGGGCACTGACTGAGGGGCTCCCAGCTGCTCCAGCAGGGGGTGCTGTGGGGAGGGGACAGGGCACTGACCAGGGGGCTCCCAGCTGCTCCAGCAGGGGGTGCTGTGGGGAGGGGACAGGGCACTGACCAGGGGGCTCCCAGCTGCTCCAGCAGGGGGGTGCTGTGGAGAGGGGACAGGGCACTGACTGGGGGGCTCCCAGCTGCTCCAGCAGGGGGTGCTGTGGGGAGGGGACAAGGCACTGACCAGGGGGCTCCCAGCTGCTCCAGCAGGGGGTGCTGTGGGGAGGGGGACAGGGCACTGACTGGGGGGCTCCCAGCTGCTCCAGCAGGGGGTGCTGTGGGGAGGGGACAGGGCACTGACTGGGGGGCTCCCAGCTGCTCCAGCAGGGGGTGCTGTGGGGGAGGGGACAGGGCACTGACTGAAGGGCCCCCGGGGGCTCCCAGCTGCTCCAGCAGGGGGTGCTGTGGGGAGGGGACAGGGCACTGACTGGGGGCTCCCAGCTGCTCCAGCAGGGGGTGCTATGGGGAGGGGACAGGGCACTGACCGGGGGGCTCCCGGCTGCTCCAGCAGGGGGCGCTGTGGGGTGGTGGCAGGGCACTGGCCGGGGGGCTTCCGGCTGCTCCAGCAGGGGGTGCTGTGGGGAGGGGACAGGGCACTGACCGGGGGGGCTCCCAGCTGCTCCAGCAGGGGGCGCTGTGGGGCGGTGGCAGGGCACTGACCGGGGGGCTCCCGGCTGCTCCAGCAGGGGGTGCTGTGGGGAGGGGACAGGGCACTGACCGGGGGGCTCCCAGCTGCTCCAGCAGGGGGCGCTGTGGGGCGGTGGCAGGGCACTGACCGGGGGGGCTTCCGGCTGCTCCAGCAGGGGGCGCTGTGGGGCGGTGGCAGGGCACTGACCAGGGGGCTCCCGGCTGCTCCAGCTGGGGGTGCTGTGGGGAGGGGCAGGAGGGCCAGGGCTCTTCCGTGGGGCGCTCACCATGGCGGCAGCAGGTCTGCTCTGAGCTCTTGCTGCACCTGGCTGCGTCTGCTCTGCCCACTTCCTCTCGCAGAAGGAAGCGACAGGAAACGATGACGCGCCCGCGACTGCTGTCCCATAGGCCACGCCCTGGCCCCCTCCGCACCCCTGTGCTCCCCCGGCAGCCGGCGCTGGCCCCGGGCTGGGACTAGGGGCGCTGTTGCGGGGGCAGGGCTCGGGGGGCGATGAGGGGTACTCAGACAGAGTGACCACGCACCGTTTCCTCTCCTCCGGCGTTTATTGGGCTCCTGCCCGGGCGCAACCCACGCAGAGCTCCCCCTACACCGGTCTCCTCGCGCCGGCCACGAGAAGTCCCCAGCCTTCGCGGCTCCCCCAGCCGGCGTCACAGGGAGCCACAAGCGGGACTGTTCCACAGGGGCCTGGCTTTGGGGCACCACGCTGGGAAACTCCAGAGCCAGAGAGATTTGTACAGCAACCCACAGGCCCATCTAGCCTATCCCGTCTCCTCCCTCAGCCCATCCCCCCGCTCACACCCATGGGCCCATCCAGCCTTGGGCTCTAGGGGGCAGGGGTGTGACTGAGGGGCTGGGAGAAGTTTGGGGGGTGGCAATGGGGCACAGAGGAGTTTGGGGGGCTGGGCGAGGAGCTGGGTTGGGGTACAGTGGGCAGGTGAGGGGCTGGGAGTTAAGGGGGGACTCTGGGTTTCCCTCCACGCACGCTCTGCAGACACTGCACGTGGCCGGGTCTGTCCACGGCAGAGCCGCTCATGGCTGCCGAGATCCCCCACAGCCGGGGGTCCCTCTGCATCCCTCCCCCTGGCCGGCTCGTGTCTCAGGGTCCCCTGTCCTCTCCACTCCCTGTGGCCAAACCGCCCAGCCGGCTTTCGCAGGGCAGCCGCTCATCAGGGCTGGCCCCATAGGGGAGTCCCAGGCAGCCCCGTGGCCGAGTCTCTCCAGGCTCCTCTGTCCTGAGCGCCCGCCGGCCGGGTCAGGGCTGGCCCCGGCTGTGCACGCGCCGGTGCTTGGCCACGTGGGAGCGCTGGCTGAAGCCGCGCCCGCACTCCCCGCAGGTGTAGGGCTTCTCGCCGGTGTGCACGCGCCGGTGCTTGAGCAGGTCGGAGCTCTGCAGGAAGCGCTTGCCGCAGTCGGCGCAGGCGAAGGGCCGCTGCCCGGCGTGGAGCCGCCGGTGCTGGAGCAGGCTGGAGCTGTGGCCGAAGCGCTTGCCGCAGTCGGCGCAGGAGAAGGGCCGCTCGCCCGAGTGGGTGGCCTGGTGCTTGAGCAGGTGGGAGCTGCGCCCGAAGGCCTTGCCGCACTGGGCACAGCGGAAGGGGCGGGCGCCGGAGCTGGCGCGCCGGTGCTGGAGCAGGTTGGAGCTCTGGCTGAAGGCCCGGCCGCAGTCGGGGCAGCGGTAGGGCCGCTCGCCCGTGTGGACGCGCTGGTGCCGCACCAGGTCGGAGCTCTGGCTGAAGGCCCGGCCGCAGTCGGGGCAGGCGAAGGGCCGCTCGCCCGTGTGCGTGGTCTGGTGCTGGAGCAGGTGGGAGCTCTGCCGGAAGGATTTCCCGCACTCCGGGCACTGGTAGGAGCGGCCGGCTGGCTTGTGGAGGGGGGCTGGGACAGCCCCAGCTGCTGCTGTGGAGAGAAGAGCGAGCCGGGGTGAACGGGGCCAAGAGCTCCCCCGGGACGGGAAGAGGAGGGTACACACGCGCAGCTGGAGGCTCTCCGAGAGGGGTGGTCCCTGGACGCGTGCGCCTGTGCCCAGGGCGTCTGAAAGTGGCGCCCAATGCTCCCGGCGCGGCCTCGTGCTCTGCACCCCGTCTCCGGAGCCTGCTCCGCGTCACGGCGCACGGGGCTGCGCAGGAGGGAGGAAGGCAACACGTCTCCAAGGACCTCCAGCAGCACCCCTTCTCCCACCGGCTCGACCGCACTGCAGTGTGAACGGGGCCACTGGAAGGCGGGTGCAGAACTGGCTGGAGAACCGTTCCCAGAGCGGAGTTATTAACGGCTCTCAATCCTGCCGGAAGGGCAGAACAAGGGGGCTCTGCAGGGGTCTGTTCTGGGACAATGTCCATCACCCATTTCGATACTGGCACAGAGAGCACGCTTCTTAAGCTGGCCGATGATCCCGAGCTGGGAGGGGCTGGGCGTGCTCTGGAGGACGGGTCAGAATTCAAACTGATCTGGACACACTGGAGAAATGGTTGGAGGCCACCGGGATGAAGTTGAATAAGGACAAATGCAAAGTGCCCCGCTTAGGAAGGACCGATCAGTTTCACACACACAGAATGGGAAGCGACTGTCTGGGAAGGAGCCCGGCAGAAAGGGATCTAGGGGTCAGAGGGGGCGACAAGCTAAGTATGAGTCAGCTGTGACACTTGTAAAGAAAAGCAAACGTGATTCTGGGCTGCGTGAACAGGAGTGTGGTGAGCCAGACACGAGGAGTCGTTCTCCCGCTCTGCGCCGCGCGGATCAGGCCTCAGCTGGAGTCTTGTGTCCAGTGCTGGGCACCGCATTTCAGGAGAGATGTGGAGAAACTGGAGAGGGCCCAGAGAAGAGCAACAGGAATGAGGAAAGGCCTAGAGAACATGAGCTGTGAGGGGAGGCTGAAGGAATTGGGCTTGTGTGATTTGGAAAGGAGAAGACGGAGGGGCCATGAGAGCCGTTTGCAGGTATCTAAAATGATGTTACAAGGAGGAGTGGAGGAAATTGTTCCCCTTGGCCTCTGAGGACCAGACAAGGAGCAATGGGCTGAGACTGCAGCAAGGGAGGTTTAGGTTGGACATTAGGAAAAAGTTCCTGCCCGTCAGGGGGGTCAAACACTGGAATAAATTGCCTGGGGGTTGTGGAATCCCCATCTCTGTCCCTGGAGCGCCGCACGTGCTCTGGAGCCAGGAGTGGGCCGGAGCCGGGGACTTTTTCCAGCCCAAGGGCCCCTTGGGCACATGGAGGCCACCTGGAAGGCCTGCCTTTGGCGGGGAGGAGAGGCCGGAGACAGGGGCTGGCCTGAAGCAGCAGGGGTGGCACCGAGCCAGAACGAACCTGGGAAGGCCCTAGAACCCAGAAGCCAGTGGGGCAGCACGGAGGGGCCTGGTGAACGGGCTCCCCAAAGTCTCTTAGCGCCGAGAACAGCACGGCCCAGAGAAAACCAGCCAGCTGGTCTGCGCGGCGCCGCCGGCCCCGGCAGGGGGAGAAGGAAGCGGAGGCGCGTCGGTCCCGCCCCGCACGGCCTCGGAGGGACCCAGCGGGCGAAGCCTGGGACCCGCGGACAGTAGTGCGTCCAGATTCACCGGGCCGGGCGCGTGGCCAAGCCCCCAACGGAAACCACAGGGCCCCTCACTCAAAGAGCTGGGCCTCGGGTAGAACCGGTACCAGCCCCCTCAGTCCTCACCTGTGTGGGTCTCACCGGGGGTCCCCCCAGCCATGGGGGAGGGGAGATCAGGGCCCCACGGCTCCTCCCCGTGCTCCATCCACCTCACGTGGGTCTTGGGGAGCGGGCAGCCTGGGGAGAAAGACGGAGACGGGCCATCACTCTCCTGACTCGGCTCAGGGGGAGTTGCTCCTCTGGAGTCAGTGGGGAGGGGAGGATGCGGGACGCCAGTGGGAGGCCCTGGCCAGGCCCGGGAGGGATTCTCCCTCTCTCAGAGGCTGGCACCCGGGTCTAGCTCAGCCCTCAGATATGGGCTGCAAGGAGGAAGCCTGGAGCCCGGCCTTCTGCCCGGGGTAGGTAGGAGGCCAAGCCAGACGGTCCCCCTGGTCCGCAGCGGGTTGGGAGCGTGTGGCCGGGGGCTTCCAAAGGGTGACTGACCGCGGTTCTCCAGGACCCCGGGGAGCCCGCGGCAGGGCGGAGGGTGGCCAGGTCCGGATGCCAGGCGAGGACAGCTCCGGAATTCGGCGGCATGGCCTGGCAGTCTCCTCCCCTCCTCGGTCCCCGGCAGTGCACCTCGGCCCTTCGCCTGCAGGGACAAGCAGCCCTTTCTGAGCGCCCAGAGTGCGGGGGGAGCACGATCGGGGGGGGTCTGTCCAGTGCTTTGCGCTATGGGGCCGATCTGGGTCGGGGGGTCTGTCCAGCGTCCGGTGCTACGGGGCCGATCGGGGGGGGGGGTCTGTCCAGCGCCCGGTGCTACGGGGCCGATCGGGGGGGGGGTCTGTCCAGCGCCCGGTGCTACGGGGCCGATCGGGGGGGGGGGGTCTGTCCAGCGCCCGGTGCTACGGGGCCGATCGGGGGGGGGTCTGTCCAGTGCTTTGCGCTATGGGGCCGATCTGGGTCGGGGGGGTCTGTCCAGCGTCCGGTGCTACGGGGCCGATCGGGGGGGGGGGTCTGTCCAGCGCCCGGTGCTACGGGGCCGATCGGGGGGGGGGGTCTGTCCAGCGTCCGGTGCTACGGGGCCGATCGGGGGGGGGGGGGTCTGTCCAGCGCCCGGTGCTACGGGGCCGATCGGGGGGGGGGTCTGTCCAGCGCCCGGTGCTACGGGGCCGATCGGGGGGGGGGGGGTCTGTCCAGCGCCCGGTGCTACGGGGCCGATCGGGGGGGGGGGTCTGTCCAGCGCCCGGTGCTACGGGGACGATCGGGGGGGGTCTGTCCAGCGCCCGGTGCTACGGGGCCGATCGGGGGGGGGGGGTCTGTCCAGCGCCCGGTGCTACGGGGCCGATCGGGGGGGGGGGTCTGTCCAGCGCCCGGTGCTACGGGGACGATCGGGGGGGGGGTCTGTCCAGCGCCCGGTGCTACGGGGCCGATCGGGGGGGGGGGGTCTGTCCAGCGCCCGGTGCTACGGGGCCGATCGGGGGGGGGGGGTCTGTCCAGCGCCCGGTGCTACGGGGCCGATCGGGGGGGGGTCTGTCCAGCGCCCGGTGCTACGGGGCCGATCGGGGGGGGGGGTCTGTCCAGCGCCCGGTGCTACGGGGCCGATCGGGGGGGGGGGTCTGTCCAGCGCCCGGTGCTACGGGGCCGATCGGGGGGGGGGGGTCTGTCCAGCGCCCGGTGCTACGGGGCCGATGGGGGGGGGGCTATGCGGACGGTCGCGGGCACTGATCCCGGACGGTTCGGTAAGGAGCCAATTGAGCAATTGCTCTGCCATGGCCCCCCCAGACCAGACTCCTGCCCCGCCCCCACGCCCCGTAACCAGAGGTGACTCCAGATCGGCCACAGCCCGTCCCGTCCCCATCGCACTCCGGCGTGACTCCGGATCGAGCAGGGGCAGCGAGCCCCGGTCCGGGCTGACTCCGGATTGGGGGGGGGGGGCGGACTCACCGCTCCGCGGGCAGGGGGCGGCGAGGTTCCCCCGCTCCGGGCTCTGCCCCCGCCGGGGGTGGGCAGGGCCCTGCATTGTGACGTCACAGCCCCCCCCGGGGGGGAGGCCGCTGTAACCCCTGCGTGCCCGGAGCGCAGCGCGCCGGACCCTTCCCCCCGGCACTGAGGGGGGGGCTAAGGCGGGGGGCGGATTTAACCCCCCCCCCTCCGCGCCGGCAGAGCAAAGCCCGGTCCCGGTGTCACAGAGTGGCGGGGCAGCGGCTGGGGAGCCCGGTGTGCCCCTTGTCCGGGCCTCGAGACTGCGCCAGAGCCCAGCTCCGACCACTAGCCCCCACTGCCTTCCACCGACAGGGGAGAGAACCCAGGCGTCCGGGCTCCCAGCTCCCACCACTAGTCCCCGCTTCCCTCCACCAACAGGGGAGAAAACCCAGGCGTCCGGGCTCCCAGCTTCTCTCCCAGCAGGGGGCGCTGTGGGAAGGGGGCAGGGCACTGGCTGGGGGTGGCTCCTTGTTACTCCAGCCCCGCTCTCTCCCAGCAGGGGGCGCTGGCTGGGGGGAGGGGCTCCCAGCTGCTGCAGCCCCGCTCTCTCCCAGCAGGGGGCGCTGGGTGGGGGGAGGGGCTCCCAGCTGCTGCAGCCCCGCTCTCTCTCAGCAGGGGGCGCTGGCTGGGGGGAGGGGCTCCCAGCTGCTGCAGCCCCGCTCTCTCCCAGCAGGGGGCGCTGGGTGGGGGTGAGGGGCTCCCAGCTGCTGCAGACCAGCTCTCTCCCAGCAGGGGGTGCTGTCTGGGGGAGGGGCTCCCAGCTGCTGCAGCCCCGCTCTCTCCCAGCAGGGGGCGCTGGCTGGGGGGAGGAGCTCCCAGCTGCTGCAGCCCCGCTCTCTCCCAGCAGGGGGCGCTGGGTGGGGGTGAGGGGCTCCCAGCTGCTGCAGCCCCGCTCTCTCCCAGCAGGGGGCGCTGGCTGGGGGAGGAGCTCCCAGCTGCTGCAGCCCCGCTCTCTCCCAGCAGGGGGCGCTGGCTGGGGGGAGGGGCTCCCAGCTGCTGCAGCCCCGCTCTCTCCCAGCAGGGGGCGCTGGGTGGGGGTGAGGGGCTCCCAGCTGCTGCAGTGCCGCTCTCTCCCAGCAGGGGGCGCTGGCTGGGGGGAGGAGCTCCCAGCTGCTGCAGCCCCGCTCTCTCCCAGCAGGGGGCGCTGGGTGGGGGTGAGGGGCTCCCAGCTGCTGCAGCCCCGCTCTCTCCCAGCAGGGGGCGCTGGGTGGGGGTGAGGGGCTCCCAGCTGCTGCAGCCCCGCTCTCTCCCAGCAGGGGGCGCTGGCTGGGGGAGGAGCTCCCAGCTGCTGCAGCCCCGCTCTCTCCCAGCAGGGGGCGCTGGCTGGGGGGAGGGGCTCCCAGCTGCTGCAGCCCCGCTCTCTCCCAGCAGGGGGCGCTGGGTGGGGGTGAGGGGCTCCCAGCTGCTGCAGTGCCGCTCTCTCCCAGCAGGGGGTGCTCGCCCCGGTAATCAGGGCTGGCCCTTGGGGCCGGAGCCAGGACCGGCTGGCCTTGAGCCGCGAGGGGCGAGACGTCCCGCTGGGGTTGGTCATTGCCTAAGCCAGGCGGCACCTCTGGGCCTGGCAACCCGCAGGCGCTTTGCTCGACCCCGCTCCCCGAGCTCTTCCTCGTGTGGCTGCCGCCTGGGGTTTCCCGCGGGATACAGACGTGGCGGGGGGCCCGGCCGGGGGGCTGCTCCAGTCCGGCAGGACCAGCCATTAACTGGCCAGACTTCGGCAGATCACCCGTTTTCTGGGGATCCGGAGCCATTCGGCGGGTGCTGAAAGCGGCTGAGCCAGATTGGACACGCCCTGTTCCCGCACCGCTGTGCCAACAGCCACTGGCGAGAGGGAGGCCGCGGAGCCGTGAGCCGCCCTGCGCCTGCATCGATGCTGCTTCAAGCCATCGCCAGACACCTGCAATAAAACCCGAGTTTCCTTTCAGCCGAAATGTCATCAGTCCCGTTCCCACAGCCGCTAGCCGGCCACCGGCGCCAATCCGCCAACGTCCCGTTTCACGGCAGGGCCCGGCGCGGCAGGACTCCTCTCGTGTCTACGACGCCCCTTTCCTCCGTTTTCGAGGCTGGGACACGGCCCGTTGCCCTGTCACAAATATTTCCGAGGGCGCCTGTAAACGAGGTCGCAGAGTCCCCCGTCCCCCTTCGTGCTGCGAGGGGCGCAGTGTTCGTGTTTGGCACATTTCGGATTCATGCGCTGCCCAACCGACCTTTCCGACACAAACTGTCCCAACTCGGCCACGCCTCTCGGCTTGCCGGAAGGCACGGCCCCCACCACCGGCGCGTGGACAGCCCCAAGCGTTCACCAGAACTCACCAAGCACCGGGAGAGAGCCCCTGGATCTGCTCTCTGGCCGAGCTCCCGGGCAGAGCTCCGCCGCACGCCCCGCGCGCTTGCCACACAAATCAAGTAGAAGCTCAGACGCGCGTCACCCGTGGGCACCAGAGCAGCCCAGCGCCGGGGGGTAACTCGCCGCCCGAATCACGTCCGCGAAGGTGGCATCACGGCCACGCGCTCAGCTCCGCCAGACGTGGCCTCGCGCCGAGCCGCCTGCCAGCGACACTGGAGTCCTTCCCCTACAGCAGGCACCGCCAACAGGCCCCTGACCGGCTGCACGCGGCCCCATCGACATTTTTTGCAGCCCGCCATGGCATTCTTATAACAGAATAAAGTGCGGCCCACTGGCCGCTCGGAGCACGTGGCCGGGTGCAGATCACGGCTGGCCGGCCACTCTGTGCAGGCATCAGGCGCCTGCTCACAGCCGGCCACTGCGCTCACGGCGCCCCAGGAAGAAACGTGTGACCGCGGCGGCTCTGGGACCCAGGCATTTGGTTGTGGGGGGGGGGGGGGGGGGAGTGCCTGGCTCTGGGGGAGGGGAGAGGCATTAGCTGGGGGGGGGGGCTGGGAGTGCCTGGCTCTGGGGGAGGGATGAGGCATTGGGTTAGAGCAGGTGGGGGTTCTGGGGGAGTAGAGGGGGATTGGGTTAGAACGGGGGTATGGGGAGTGCCTGGCTCTGGGGTAGTAGAGGGGGGTTGGGGGGGTATGGGGAGTGCCTGATTCTAGGGTAGTAGAGGGGGGTTGGGGGGGTATGGGGAGTGCCTGGCTCTGGGGTAGTAGAGGGGGGTTGGGGGGGTATGGGGAGTGCCTGGCTCTAGAGGAGAGGAGGGGGATATTTTGTTAACATTTTGGTTTTTCTTCATTTATTCCCAAATAAAATCACACAGGCTGTGTCTAGACTGGCAGGTTTTTCCACAAAAGCAGCTGCTTTTGCGGAAAAACTTGCCAGCTGTCTACACTGGCCGCTTGAATTTCCACAAGAACACTGACCTCCTACTGTAAGAAATCAGGGCTTCTTGCAGAAATACGATGCTGCTCCCGTTCAGGCAAAAGTCCCTTTTGCGCAAAAGCGCCAGTGTAGACAGCTCAGATTTGTTTTGTGCAAAAAAGGCCCATTCACGAAAATGGCGATCAGGGCTTTTTTGCGCAAAAGCGCATCTAGATTGGCACGGACGCTTTTGCGCAAAAAATGCTTTTGCAGAAAAGCGTCCTGCCAATCTAGACGTGCTTTTCCGAAAATGCTTTTAAGGGAAAACTTGCGGAAAATCCTGCCAGTCTAGACGTAGCCACAATGTATATTAATTTTATATCAATAAGTGTCAATTTTTGCAATTGCATGAATATTATATCTTTCTGCAAACTTACAAAGTATCTGAAAGTTTTACAGAAGCCTGTTCTAGTTGATAGAATCATAGAATCATAGGACTGGAAGGGACCTCGAGAGGTCATCGAGTCCAGCCCCCCACCCTCAAGGCAGGACCAAGCTCCGTCTACACCATCCCTGACAGATGTCTATCTAACCTGTTCTTAAATATCTCCAGAGAGGGAGATTCCACCCCCTCCCTTGGCAATTGATTCCGATATTTGACCACCCTGACAGTTAGGAATTTTTTCCTAATGTCCAATCTAAACCTCCCCTGCTGATGAACCCTGCTCTATCCTTGTTTTTAGTTCAACAAAACAAGTTATGTATCATATACAAATTAAAAAGTACCTTCAATTTAGATTTAAATTAAAAGTTATGTTATATGGGCAAATAATTGTACAGATCAAGTTACTGTATTATATCCAACCCAGACCTGAACAATTACAAGCTCTACCTAAACCCTGCTCTAGAATACCAATGAATACGTAATGCCGACATTTTCTTTGGGGCCTGAAAGCGATCCGTGTCCGTTTGCCACGCCCGCTCTACCCCTCGTCGCTCAGGGCTGACCCTGCCATGCTTGGCGCTCTGGCTGGAGCCGTGTCCTCACTCCTGGGCAGAGCGTCTCGCCGTGGGGACGCGCCGGTGCCGCACCGCTCAGAGGCTGCCGGAGGCCCTGGGGGGAACGGCCGGCTGGCCTGCGGGGAGGAAAGTGGTTGGGGGCTCGAGGGCATGGCTGCCCCCACAGCTGCTGGAGAGAGAGAAGAGATCGGGGGAGGGGGGTGAACCAGGCACATTGGCCCCCCAGCACTGCACCCAAAAGTGAGGTAGAGTCCTGGCTCCTGGCTCCCCGCCCTGTAACCACTGGGCTCCACTCCCCTCCCCAAGCCAGGAGTCCTGGCTCCCAGACCCCCCCCCCCCCCGAGGGGGCCAGGGGACGTGGCAAGGGGCCGGGAGCGCTGCTGCTGAAGGTGGCAACACAAGTGTCCCGGGACCCGGTTTGGAAGGGCCCGGTCACGGTCCTCCCCTTAGCAGTGTCCCTCGCTCCCCCCCGTGTGGGGCTCAGCCTCGGAGGGGCGGCCAGGGCCCCCCAGCTCCCCCCACCTCAGCCGGCTGGAGAAAGGGGCGGCCTGGGGAGGAGCAGAGTCAATGGGGCCAGATCCCGGGTGGGGCCCACGAGGCCAGTGGGAGGCCCTGGCCAGGCCCGGGAGCGATTCTCCCTCTCTCAGAGGCTGGCACCGGGGTCCCCGAAAACCCCGCTCCAGCTCAGCCGCCGCATGCGCCATCAGCGGGCTACGGCTGTCCCGGAGCGTCCGTCCCTGCGGGCAGAGCAGCTCTCCTCCTGCCCGGGCGGGGCGGGGCGGGGCGGGCACAGCCACTAAGCAGAGCTCATTAACTAATTGCTCCGCTGTGGCCCCGCGGGAGAGCCGAACTCAGAACCCAGCCCTGTTCCCACGGCAATCCGGAGTGACTCCGGACTGAGCCCTTGGCCGCTGCGGGCAGAGCCCAGCCCTGGCCCCGCTGGAGCGAGAGGAGATTCCGACATGACCCCGGGAGGAACCTGGTCCCGCCCCTCTTGTAATCCGGAGCGACTCCGGATTGACCTCGGGGAGCTGAGGACAGAATCCCAGGCAGGGCTGACTCCGGGTGGAGGAGGGAGACGCTGACTCCGCGCAGCCCAGAGCAGCTCGGGGCCCTGGGCGGTCCCGCAGGACTCACCGCTCGGCGGGCCAGGGGGGCGGCGCTGGCCCTTTAAGAGCGCCCCGAAAAGTCCCGAGATTCCGCCGCTCCCGGGCCCTGCATTGTGACGTCAGAGACACCCCCTCCCCCGGAGGAAGGACTTTCCTGAGCTCTATGGTTGTAACCCCTTCGTGTCCGGAGTGAAATCGCGGAGGGCGGGGGGGAGCCCGGACGCCTGGGTTCTCTGGGGGGCAGTGGGGACTGGTGGTTAGAGCAGGGGAGGGGTTCTCTGGAGGGCAGTGGGGACTGGTGGTTAGAGCAGGGGAGGGGTTCTCTGGGGGGCAGTGGGGGCCGGTGGTTAGAGCAGGGGAGGGGTTCTCTGGGGGGCAGTGGGGACTGGTGGTTAGAGCAGGGGAGGGGTTCTCTGGGAGGCAGTGGGGACTGGTGGTTAGAGCAGGGGAGGGGTTCTCTGGGGGGCAGTGGGGACTGGTGGTTAGATCCGGGGAGGGGTTCTCTGGGGGGCAGTGGGAGCCGGTGGTTAGAGCAGGGGAGGGGTTCTCTGGGGGGCAGTGGGGGCTGGTGGTTAGAGCAGGGGAGGGGTTCTCTGGGAGGCAGTGGGGACTGGTGGTTAGATCCGGGGAGGGGTTCTCTGGGGGGCAGTGGGGGCCGGTGGTTAGAGCAGGGGAGGGGTTCTCTGGGGGGCAGTGGGGGCTGGTGGTTAGAGCAGGGGAGGGGTTCTCTGGGAGGCAGTGGGGACCGGTGGTTAGAGCAGGGGAGGGGTTCTCTGGGAGGCAGTGGGGGCCGGTGGTTAGAGCAGGGGAGGGGTTCTCTGGGAGGCAGTGGGGGCCGGTGGTTAGATCCGGGGAGGGGTTCTCTGGGGGGCAGCGGGGGCCGGTGGTTAGAGCAGGGGAGGGGTTCTCTGGGGGGCAGTGGGGGCCGGTGGTTAGAGCAGGGGAGGGGTTCTCTGGGGGGCAGTGGGGACTGGTGGTTAGAGCAGGGGAGGGGTTCTCTGGGAGGCAGTGGGGACTGGTGGTTAGAGCAGGGGAGGGGTTCTCTGGGGGGCAGTGGGGGCCGGTGGTTAGATCCGGGGAGGGGTTCTCTGGGGGGCAGCGGGGGCTGGTGGTTAGAGCAGGGGAGGGGTTCTCTGGGGGGCAGTGGGGGCCGGTGGTTAGAGCAGGGGAGGGGTTCTCTGGGGGGCAGTGGGGACCGGTGGTTAGAGCAGGGGAGGGGTTCTCTGGGAGGCAGCGGGGACCGGTGGTTAGAGCAGGGGAGGGGTTCTCTGGGAGGCAGTGGGGACCGGTGGTTAGAGCAGGGGAGGGGTTCTCTGGGGGGCAGTGGGGACTGGTGGTTAGAGCAGGGGAGGGGTTCTCTGGGAGGCAGTGGGGACCGGTGGTTAGAGCAGGGGAGGGGTTCTCTGGGGGGCAGTGGGGGCCGGTGGTTAGAGCAGGGGAGGGGTTCTCTGGGAGGCAGTGAGGGCCGGTGGTTAGAGCAGGGGAGGGGTTCTCTGGGGGGCAGTGGGGACCGGTGGTTAGAGCAGGGGAGGGGTTCTCTGGGGGGCAGTGAGGGCCGGTGGTTAGAGCAGGGGAGGGGTTCTCTGGGGGGCAGTGGGGACTGGTGGTTAGAGCAGGGGAGGGGTTCTCTGGGGGGCAGTGGGGACTGGTGGTTAGAGCAGGGGAGGGGTTCTCTGGGGGGCAGTGGGGGCCGGTGGTTAGAGCAGGGGAGGGGTTCTCTGGGGGGCAGTGAGGGCCGGTGGTTAGAGCAGGGGAGGGGTTCTCTGGGGGGCAGTGGGGACTGGTGGTTAGAGCAGGGGAGGGGTTCTCTGGGGGGCAGTGGGGGCCGGTGGTTAGAGCAGGGGAGGGGTTCTCTGGGGGGCAGTGGGGACTGGTGGTTAGAGCAGGGGAGGGGTTCTCTGGGGGGCAGTGAGGGCCGGTGGTTAGACCCAGATGACCAGGGTGCTCCCAGCACTTTTTCCCAGCTGGGACCCTTGGACTCCGCAGACACCGTGTGCCTGTCCGGGTGTCCCTCGTGGGGGTGACACCGAGACGTCAGACAAATACACAGCTCGTTTGGGCCACTACTGGTTGTGGGGGTTCAGCTGGCTGCTACAGAACAAGATCCCTGCCCCCAACCGAGCCCCTATTGCGCCAGGCGCTGCAAAGATCTACCCCGGCCCACCCCAGGGGCGGCACAAAGCCCTCCCCCCATGAGCTGGGGCCCCTTTCACCGGGCACTGCACAGACAGCCCGAGAGCCAGGCCTGCCCCAAAGAGCTTCCTGTCCAAAGCAGGCTCCATCTGCCTATTTTCCCACCAGGTAAACTGAGGCCCAGCAGGCTGCTGTGCCGTGGGCCAGGCAGGGAGGCTCTCCAGAGGGGGCGGGCGTGGGTGCTGGAGACAGGGCCAATTTGCCGTATGCAGCTTGGTTGGCTCAGTCATGGATTCCAGCCACGGCTCTGGACCAGCATGGGAGACGGGGCTTTGCTAGTCACTCCGGGTGGTATCAGCCCTCCGCGCGTGGGCCCCACTGCCAGGAAACCACCCACGGCCTTGGTCCCAGCGAAGAGGCAGCGCCCAGCTGAGCCCTGGGCCGCCCCACCTCCTCCAGGGGATTTTTGTCAGGACAGCGAGGCACTCTGCCTGGAGGACGATTAACCCTCATGCTTAAAGGCAAACTCTAGCTATTGAAGGCAGGGAGGAGACCCAAAGCAGGTGGCTTTTCCCTGGACTGAAGGGTTCTCACACCCTCCTCTGATGCTCCTGGCTTAGCCTGTGGGCTTGGCTGGGCTTCGGTTCTCATCCCCAGTGGGAACTTGCACCCCCTGGGACAAAGGAGGAGTTCTTCTTGTTCACTGGCCGTGCTGGAAAAACCAGGGAGGGGGGAGAGACGGTTTCAGGTCAAAGTGACCGTCGCTGGTGAATCAAATCAACCCCAGAAATCAGCCCCGGGACCCCGACGGTTTCTTTCTTTCTTGAACTTTTGAAAAAGTTGTTTCCGGATCAGCAACTGGAAACGTTTTGGCTTGAACAACATTTCGGTCCCGCGTCGAGCACGTCCCTCCCCCGCTAGAAGGAAACGTTGAAAGAAGAAAATGGAACTGAAAACTGGAAATCTTTTATTTTGCAAAGGTCGGCACGGAAACTTCTCGGTCCAAATTTCATTTATTTCAGCTTCCCTGGTGGCTCCCTCCCCGGCCTCCCCTCGGATGAGCAATACGTGTCCCTTTCAGGTCGTGGTTGAGGCTAACCAAGCCGAGTTCCTGGCTCTCCAGGCCTCCTCTGCAGCTGCTCCTTCCTCCTTCCGCGTGGGGATCCGAGTGGGCCACAGGATTCCAGATGAGGAGGGATCAATACTTCCCGCTCTCAGCTGGAACTCTCTCGCCTCACCCATCGCAGGGCTGCTTTGGCCTCTCCCCCGGCCGGCTCCCACTGGTGGCTCCACGCTGTCGTGCAATTGACAATTGATCTTTCCAAGCAAGGAGCCCTCGTTCACAGCTGCCTTTCTTGGTATACGTCCCTAAGGCATGTGGCCTCTTCGATTTCATCCTGTCTCTCCAACCCATCCTCCCCCCCTTCCAACTTTTGGGTCATCAGCAAATTCCAGTCGCGTGCTCCTGTTTTTTGTGCCGGGGTCATAAAAGTTCTGATCCGGGTTGGCTATCTGGTTGTAGCCATTGGAGAAGAATGTTGGACGGTCCGATCGGGCCAACCCTTGGTCCTGTTTGGTTCTGGCTATCGTGGGCAAGAGGAGGCTAAGTCCAATGGTCCTTGATTCTCATCCAACCTAAAACCGGACCTCTAAGAGACGTGCTCTATTTGAACCACCAGATACGGGCTAGATGTAGGAGTCATTGTGTGTGGAGTCAGCCGGCCGACGTGGTCCCTGAGGCCGGGCTAGATGGGCCCCTCTAGCGACCTCCTTCAGGCTGTGTGGGTCCTGCGGTGCCTCACCAAGTGGGAACTCTGCCCAAAGTTCTTGCCGCATTCTGGGCAGCCGTAGGGGCGCTCGCCAGTGTGGGTGATCTGATGGCGCACCAGATCGGAGCGCCAACGGAACTTCTTCCCACACTGGCTGCACCCATAGGGCCGGTCCTTGCTGTGGGAGGCCCGGTGCCTGGCCAGCTCGGAGCTGTGATAGAAACTCCGGCTGCACTGGTGGCAGCGGTGGGATCTTTCCGCCCCGTGGATTCGCAGGTGGCGGGTGAGCTGGGAGCCCCGGGAGAAGCTCTTCCCACACTGTGGGCACTGATGCGGTTTCTCCCCGGTGTGGGTCCGCTGGTGCGCCAGGAAGGCAGAGCTCTGGCGGAAACTTCGCCCGCACTGGGAGCAGAGGTGAGGGCCCGGGGCTGGGCGTGAGCCAGACGTGGCGTCGTGGTCACGGGCACGCTGGGTGAGTTCCTTCGGCGGCTGGGGGGCATCAGCCCTGCCCTGAATCCCAGGGGTCTTGCCCCCAGCTGACTTAGGGGGGCAGGTGCTGGGCACTTTGGCCTCCTTGGGAACTTTCTGCTGCAGATTCACCTCCTCCATCTCGGCGGCTGCTGAGGGATGGGGAATAGAGACCAAGGGGCAGACAGTGAGAAGACACCTCCTTGCCACACCCACAATCCCCTAGGGCTGGCTCCTTCCTGCATGTCTATCCCCAAGCCAGCCCTCCCAATGCACCGTGCCCCCCACGTCAGCCCCTGTCCCCTCCATCCACACGCCCCTTGGCCCTTCGGGGCCCCCTCCTCCACAGGCGCTTTGCCCTAAAGGCGTCACCCCCCACCCCATCCCGCCATACCTGGGGGCGGCTGCGGTTCGTCCTTGGGGACACAGGGCGGCTCAGGGCCAGGCTGGCTGTGTGTGGCCGCCTCCTGGGGATGAGGCAGCGGGGGGGCGGGAATGTCCCATGATGCTCCTGCACACGGCCTCTCCTCCACACTGGCTTTTTCCACCTTCACCCGCACAGTGACCTGGGAGGGAGGGGACGGTGTTAGGGCAGAAGCAGCCTCTGCACCCCAGTTACACACCCATGGGCAGCGCGGACTGTCACTCATTTCCTGCAAAGGCTCATGGGAGCCACCGAACAACGCCCGGGCTCTGACATCGGACTGCCCTGGGGGGCACTGGGCTGATACCCTGCCCCGCTCCCCACAGCCCCCCGGGCGGGCACCAGACACCCGCCCCGCTCCCCACAGCCCCCTGGGCGGGCACCAGACGCCCGCCCCGCTCCCCACAGCCCCCCAGGCAGGAACCAGACACCCGCCCTGCTCCCCACAGCCCCCCGGGCGAGCACCAGACGCCCGCCACGCTCCCCACAGCCCCCCGGGCGGGCACCAGACACCCGCCCCGCTCCCCACAGCCCCCTGGGCGGGCACCAGACGCCCGCCCCGCTCCCCACAGCCCCCCAGGCAGGAACCAGACACCCGCCCTGCTCCCCACAGCCCCCTGGGCGAGCACCAGACGCCCGCCACGCTCCCCACAGCCCCCCGGGCGGGCACCAGACACCCGCCCTGCTCCCCACAGCCCCCTGGGCGGGCACCAGACGCCCGCCCCGCTCCCCACAGCCCCCCGGGCGGGCACCAGACGCCCGCCCCGCTCCCCACAGCCCCCCGGGCGGGCACCAGACGCCCGCCCCGCTCCCCACAGCCCCCTGGGCGGGCACCAGACACCCGCCCCGCTCCCCACAGCCCCCCGGGCGGGAACCAGACGCCCGCCCCGCTCCCCACAGCCCCCTGGGCGGGCACCAGACGCCCGCCCCGCTCCCCACAGCCCCCCGGGCGGGCACCAGACACCTGCCCCGCTCCCCACAATGCCCTGCGGATGCTGCTGGCACTGATACCTGCCCCCACCCTGTCTCTCCTACCTCTAAACTCCTGGGGAGGAGACCAGGCTTCACCTTGGCTCTCCCTACCCACAATGCACTTGGGGTGACCACAGCACCTCTCCTGCTACCCCTTGGACTCACCTCCCACCCCAAGCCCCCCCTGCCCCCAGAAACACTCCCCCACCCCCGCTGCCCAGCCATGCTGAGTTTGTTGCACCAGTTGCAGCCAAGCTCCAGGGGCAGAGGGGGTGTTTCTCACGCCCAGGGGCTGGGTATCCGGGCTGGGCCCAGTGGGGAAGAGCCGCTGTCCGTGCAAGCCCTGGACGGCTCAGCGTGCCCCAAATGAGGAGATCGAGACCCCAGGCTAAATGCCCTCCCGGCCCCTGCACCTGCTGCTCCCACATCCCGGCCTCTGGCCGCCCGTGCTGGAAGCCCTCGGCCAGGGCCACCGCCTCGGCACAGGTCTCGGGGCCTCGCTCCCAGACCCAGCTCTGCATCTCCACTGGCAGGATGCTCAGGAATTGCTCCAGGACCAGCAGCTCCAGGATCTGCTCCTTGGTGCGGCGCTGGGGCTCCAGCCAGCGGCGGGAGAGCTCCCGGAGCCGGGTACACGCCTCCCGGGGGCCCCCGGCCTCCTGGTAGCTGAACCCTCGGAAGCACTGGCGCCACCTCTCGGCTGCAGCCTTGCCCACTCCCAAAATGGCTGCCTTGCCAACACCCAAGATGGCTGCTTTGCCATACTCTTTGGTGTCTCCAGCATCTAGGCTACGGTAGGCCTCGCCACTGAGGATTGGCGTGAATTGTATCTGTTGCTGTTCCAAGATGGCTGCCTTGTCTGCTCCCAAGATGGCCGCTTTATCTGTTCCCAGGATGGCAGCTTTCCCATAATCCTTAGCATCTCCAGTCTCTAGGCTACGGTAGGCCTCGCTGCTGAGGCTGGGCATAAATGGGGTCACTTGCTCTCCCATGAGGGCTGCCTTATCATAACCCTTGGCATCTCTGGGATCCAGGCTCCGGTAGACCTCACCACTGAGGGCTGGTGTGTGATGGGTCAACTGCTCTCCTAAGATGGCCGCCTTGTCCATCCCCAAGATGGCTGCTTTGTCCATTCCCAAGATGGCCGCCTTGTCCATCCCCAAGATGGCTTCCTTCTCCACTCCCAAGATGGCTGCCCTATCCACCCCCAAAATGGCAGCTTTCCCATAGTCCTTGGCCTCCCCTGTCCCCAGGCTGCGGTAGGCCTCGCTGCTGAGGGTTGGCGTGAGTCGTGTTAATGGTTCTCCCAACATGGCCACCTTGTCCACTCCCAAAATGGCTGCCCTATCTACTCCCAAGAGGGCAGCCTTCCCATAATCTTTGGCATCCTCTAGGCTGCGATAGACATCGCTGCTAAGGGTTGGTGTGAGTCGCATCAACTGTTCTCCCAAGATGCCTGCTTTGTCCACTCCCAAAATGGCTGCCCTGTCCACCCCCAAAATGGCAGCCTTCCCATAATCCTTGGCGTCACCGGCCTCTAGGCTGCGATAGGCCTCGGTGCTGAGTGTTGGCGTGAGTCGCGCTAGTGGCTCTCCCAAGATGGCTGCCCTCTCTGCTCCCAAGATGGCTGCCTTCATCTTCCCATAATCCTTGGTGTCCCCGGCCCGCGGGCTGCTGAAGGCTTCGCCCCCGAGGGCTGGCGTGAGTCGTGCCAAGCGCTCCCCTCGGGGCCAGGGGCAGGTGTCGGCTGCTTGCCCAAAAAGGGCGCTGTTATCTGGCAGCGCTGGGCTCTCCCAGGGGGGGATGACCTCCAAGGGCGACCGCTGTCCCCACCAGCACTGGGGGGTCTCCTCGGGCCGGGCCTGCTGAGGAGCCGCCCACCTCAGCAGCTCCCCGATGGTCCCAGCCTGCACCAGCCAAGGTGCCTTACTGGCTGCCTCCCACTCCCAGCCTGGCTCGGGGACGAGTGGTTCAGGCTCCTCCATTTTCACACGCGGTGCCACCGTCTCCTCCAGTGGGTACAGGAAATGGAGGCCCAGGGCGGGGGGCGGCACCTCTTGAGTGGCAGCCATTTTGTGAGCTCAGTGAGGTGCTGGCTGACTTCGAGGCTTGGTCCCCAATGGCGACTCCCTGGTAGCCTGCTGGGAAGCTCCAGGCCACTGGCCACGTCCCCACGGGGCTGTGCCGAGGTCCCTAGCTGGGTACTCGATCCCACTGCTGACACCACCTGGCCCGGATAAGATGATCTGGGGTCCTGCGAGAGGCACGCCAGCTCTTCCTGCGGCGTAAAGGAGAAACACAGAATGAATACGGAGGGGAGAGATGGGAGGACAGGGAAAAGAACCAAGTTTCTGGCCCTTGTAAAAAGAGCAAAGCAGGAGCCACAAGGGCCAAGAAAAAGCCACAGTGGTGGGTTAGTTAAATCACATCCTGGCCACTTAGCTCAACAGACGAGGCCAAAACCAGGGCTGGGGACAAACCGGGGGGAGCCTGTGCAGGGCCAGGGAGCCTCCAGGCGGTAGGGACGGCAGTGCCCGCTCCCAGCCCCCCTCTACCACATCAGAGCCCACTTCCTTCCCAGAGGGCCCAGGAGTCCTGGCTCCCAGAACCCTCTGCTCTAACCACTAGACCACACACCCCTCCCAGAGTTGGAGAAGAGAACCCAGCACTCCTGACTCCAAGACCGCCCCCCCCCGCGCTTTATCCATTACTCCCCACTCCCCTCCCAGAGCTGGGGACACAATCCAGGAGTCCAGGCTCCCTGCCCCCCCTGTTGCCCCCCCCCGGGGCAGGAGAGAACCCAGGAGTCCGGATTACCTGCCCTCCCTGCTTCCCCCCCCCCCCGATCCCCCTCCCGGGGCAGGAGAGAATCCAGGAATCCGGGCTCCCCCCCCCCCCCGGCTCCGCCCCCCCCGGAGGCTGGAAAGGACCCAGGAGCCCGGGCTCCCCCCCCCGGGCAGCAGAGGAGCCAGGAGCCCGGCCCGGGGCCCGGGGCCGCGGTACCTGCGCCGCGGGGTGATGGAGCAGCAGAGGCCGCCGGGGGCTCCCGGGCTGGGGAATCGGGTCCGTCCCCCCGGCCGTGCGGGCTGAGTGGCTGGGCGGGCTGTCAGTCAGGCCGGGCACGGGAAGGGAGGCCGGGATACCTGCTGTCCCCTCCCCGCGCCGGGCCGGGCTGGGCGCTCGCAGGGGGAGGGATCCGCGCAGCGCTGCTCCTCCGCCCCGCTCCTCCCGCTCCCGCTCCGCCCCGCTCGCAGCGCTCCTCTCGCCCCGCTCCTCGCTCCTCGCTCCTCTCGCCCGGCCCGCCAGGGAGCGAGCCCGGGGGGTTCCGGCCGGCTGCAGGGGAGGGAGCCAGAGGGAGGCGCAGGCACGACAGACAGACAGACAGGGCTGGGAACGGGCCGACACCGGCCAGACAGACGGACAGAACTGCGAGAGGCGGGGAAACGGGAGGCAGAGAGACAGAGAGATAGTCAGACAGACAGACAGACAGGGCTGGGAACGGGCCGACACCGGCCAGACAGACGGACAGAACTGCGAGAGGCGGGGAAACGGGAGGCAGAGGGACAGAGAGATAGTCAGACAGACAGACAGACAGGGCTGGGAACTGGCCGACACCGGCCAGACAGACGGACAGAACTGCGAGAGGCGGGGAAACGGGAGGCAGAGGGACAGAGAGATAGTCAGAGGGACAGACAAACAGGGCTGGGAACGGGCCGACACCAGCCAGACAGACGGACAGAACTGCGAGAGGCGGGGAAACGGGAGGCAGAGGGACAGAGAGATAGTCAGACATGACACAGACAGACGGACAGACAGGGCTGGGAACGGGCAGACACCAGCCAGACAGACGGACAGAACTGCGAGAGGCGGGGAAACGGGAGGCAGAGGGACAGAGAGATAGTCAGACATGACACAGACAGACGGACAGACAGGGCTAAGGGATGGGCAGATACAGGTCACAGACAGACAGACAGGACCAGGAGGGCTGGGGAACCGTGCAAGGGAGACATACCCAAATATGACACAGAAGGCAGACAGAGAGATCGCCAGACATGAGACAGACAGACAAGGCAGAGGTTCAGACCAGACGGAGGGACGTGACACACGTTAGACAAAATAATCCAGCCAGAGCTTGGGACACAGCCTAGACCCGGGCTACTCAACATGTCACCTGCGGGCCGCCCGTGTGTTTGCGACCCACGGGGCTCAACACACGTCTGGGAGCCGAAACAAAAAGGCGTCAATATAATGGTCATCTGTTGAGATGCGGTTTAGTAGTTAAATTCCTGGACTGTCATTGCTCGTTAAAGTATTGTCATGTGGGTGGAAATCGGGGAAATGTTGCATCGTATTAATATCAAATGGGGCCTGTGTGTGGTGTAGTCTTGCCTTCATTTTTGTATTCATGTCCATCACCGTGAAAGAAGCTATTTGCATTTATATCCAATCACACCTAAGTTGTGCCCCTCGGCATGTGCTGTGAGTATCACTGTGGCCCCCGGAGCTTCCAAAGTTGAGTAGCCCTAGTGTAGACGGATGGATGGACAGACAGAGCAAGGATAAACACACAGCCCTAGAGAGACACAGGCTAGACAGTCACAACACAGGCAAAGGGACAGACGTAGCCCAGACACTGAGCCACAATACAGACAGATGCACAGACACAACCTCGGCAGAGGGAAGGGCACAAGGCAGACAGACAGACACAACCCAGACAGATGGAGTGTTGGACTATTACAAGCAGGGAAAAGTCCAGAAAGGCCAATCTGTGACTCACCCCTGCACCTGTTGTGGTTTCACACGGATTCACACCCCCCTTCCTGTGTGCCGCATGCGCACCTGAACTCTGCACGCTCATGCCACCAGCCACCCTGGCTTTCTGCTCCAGTTACCCAGCAGGGTTTCCGTGGCTCCCAGCCCCTTCCGCTCTGAGTAGGCCTGCATCCATCCGCTGGGCAGGGAGAAGGGCGGCCGATTCTGGGTTGGATCTCCGGGTGGCATTCTTGGTTTCCATGCATCTCTCTCTGCCTCGGTGTCCCAGTCTGTACAATGGAGATAATCACACCAACCGCCTTTAGAAACAGGCTTGTTGGAACTCAGCTTTGATTTTTATATTGGAAAATATCCGTGTTTCTCTTCTTTCCAATTCTTCTTAGTTACACTTCCACAGTTGTGCAAAATTATGGGGCTTACACAGCCCCCCGCCCCCATTTTTATCTATTTAAAATGTCACCGTTGCAGACAATTATAGGGGAAGCATGAAACGATAATTATTTATGACAGCGGACGTTTGACTGAAAGCATTAAAGCTTTATAAACCATTAAAACAAACTGTCGACCTCGTATGTCAAAATCTGCAAAATAAAGGTCTTGAAAGCAAAGTCTAATAAGCCCTAAACCAGAATTTTCTCACTTTGCCTAACTCCACGTGTCCATTATTACTAATAGATATATTTTTTTCGTCGTTTTGTGCATGTGCAGTGAACATGGCATTTACCAATATTCACCTATATAACATCCAGTGCGTGGAACATTTTTATTTTACTTTGGGTTTGAAACTTTTGATTTGATTTGATTGTGATTAAATTGCAACAGAAAAATGTAAAGTCAAAATGGAAATGAAATGATTTTATCTCAATGAAGCACTTTTGACTGAATCAGAAAATGTTAGAACTGGAAGGGACCTCGAGAGGTCAAGTCCAGCCCCCTGCCCCCACGGCAGGACCCAGCACCGTCTAGATCATCCCTGACAGGTGTCTGTCCAACCTGCTCCTACATATCTCCAGTGACGGAGATTCCACAACCCCCCCAGGCAATTTAGTCCAGTGTTTGACCCCCCTGACAGGCAGGAAGTTTTTCCAAATGTCCAACCTAAACCTCCCTTGCTGCAGTTTAAGCCCATTGCTGCTTGTCCTGTCCTCAGAGGCCAGGATGAACAAGTTTTCTTCTTTCTCCCTGTGGCACCCTTTTAGATACCTGGAGATCGCTGTCATGTCCCCTCTCAGTCTTCTCTTTTCCAAACTAAACAAGCCCAATTCTTTCAGCCTTCCCTCACAGCTCATGTTCTCTAGACCTTAATCATTCTTGTTGCTCTTCTCTGGACCTTCTCCAATTTCTCTACATCTTCCTTGAAATGCGGTGCCCAGAACTGGACACAATACTCCAACTGAGGCCTAATCAACGCAGAGTAGAGCGGAAGGATGACTTCTCGTGTCTGACTCACGACACTCCTGTTCATGCAGCCCAGAGTCATGTTTGCTTTTTTTACAGGTGTCCCACTGTTGGCTCATATTTAGCTTGTCGCCCCCTCTGAACCCTAGATCTGTTTCTGCCGTGCTCCTTCCTAGACAGTCGCTTCCCATTCTGTGTGTGTGAAACTGATTGGTCCTTCCTAAGTGGAGCACTTTGCATTTGTCCTTATCGTAGAATCATAGAATACTAGGACTGGAAGGGACCTCGAGAGGTCGTTGAGTCCAGTCCCCTGCCCTCACGGCAGGACCAAATACTGTCTAGACCATCCCCGATAGACATTTATCGAACCTGCTCTTAAATATCTCCAGAGATGGGGATTCCACAACCTCCCTGGGCAATTTATTCCAGTGTTTGACCACCCGACAGTTAGGAACTTTTTCCTAATGTCCAACCTAAACCTCCCTTGCTGCAGTTTAAGCCCATTGCTCCTTGTCCTGTCCTCAGAGGCCAAGGAGAACAATTGTTCTCCCTCCTCCTTATGACACTTCATCCTGTTGACCTCCGACCATTTCTCCAGTTTGTCCAGATCAGTTTGAATTCTGACCCTGCCCTCCAGCGCACTCGCAACCCCTCCCAGCTTGGGATCATCTGCAAACTTACTATGCGTCCTCTCTGTGCCAGTATCTAAATGGTGGATGAAGATATTGAACAGAGCCGGTCCCGAAACAGACCCCAGCAGAACCCCACTTGTTCCGCCCTTCCAGCAGGATTGTGAACCGTTAATAACTCCTCTCGGAGAATCATAGGTGGGAATGGTGTCCCTGACCTCTGTTTGTCTGCGAATGGGTGACAGGAAGGGATCACGTGAGGCTTCCCTGTTCTGTTCTCTCCCTCTGGGGCACCTGGCATCGGCCACTGTGGGCAGACAGGACCCTGGCTGGATGGACCTTAGTCTGACCCAGTGTGGCCGTTCTTAGGGTTATCCAGCCAGTTATGCTCACACCTTACAGTAGCCCCATCTAGGTTGCATTGCCCTAGTTTATTGAAGAGAAGGTCATGTGAGACCAAGTAAAATGCCTTACTACAGTCCAGGTATCCCACGTCCAGCGCTTCTCCCTTAGCCGCAGGACTCGTTACCCTATCAGAGAAAGCTCTCCGATGGGTTTTCCAGGATTTGTTCTGTACAGTCCTGCCGGCTGTTCCCTATCACCTTATTCTCTTCTAGGTGTTTGCAGGCGGATTCCTTAATTCATCAGGCCCAGGTGACTTGCAGACATCGAACTGTTCTCACTGACCTAAGATGAAACCGTTTTAAAAATGGATTGTCATGGAAACGTATTTTTTATTTTGTTTTTATAAATTTGGAATGAAAACAAATTGCAAAAAAAAAAACCCCCCACAGAATTTTCCCAAAAAACAGGTTGATTAGGTTGCCACATATAACTGTTCCGTTAACCTGCGGAACTCACTGTCAGCAGAAACTGCCAAGGCCTAGAGTTTAAGAGGCATCATAGGCCAAAATAACCCCCCACCAAAAAAAGAGTTAAACAGAAAAGGATTGAAATGCCTGGCAGTGGATTATCACTCCTGCTTCAGAGCTGGGACTAATTGCCTGCTGAGGGTGATTGGCAACAGGATTTCTCCTGGCCTGTCATGCCAGAGTGATCCAGTAGGGGGTCCCTTGTGCATGCCTCTGAATCATCTTGGCTGGCCAGATACCAGGCTAGATGGGCCCATGGATCTGACCCAGGTAGGCAGCGAGGAAGCAGGATACTCGCATAAATGGGCGCTGGAATTTGTAGCCCATGTGAGTCTCAGCTGATTTGTGGTGGTTCGGGAGTAGACCTGCCCCTGCTACCACAGCCCTCCCTTTTCATTTGAGGAGCAAAATCCCATTCCAGGCACAGCCTGGCACACTTTTAGATAGGAGACGAGGAAGCTGCCTAACCAATCGGGTGGTCCTAGCTCTTTGCTGTTTGGGAGGAGTTCTTGAACAAACAGACTCACAGACAGATGGACGGACACACAGAGGGCCAGATGCGCCCACACTTCCGTGTGTATAGTGGAGGAGGAAAAAAAAAAAACCCCAGAGTGTCCCACAACAAAATTAGAAAAAAATGACAAAAATGTGTTTCTCCCCCAAAATGTTTTGAGAAAGGGATGCCAAAGAATGGAGCTCCTCCCCAAAACGGCTAGAAAGAATGGAGCTCCTCCCCAAAACAGCTAGAAAGAATGGCTCTCCTCCCCAAAACGGCTAGAAAGAATGGAGCTCCTCCCCAAAACGGCTAGAAAGAATGGAGCTCCTCCCCAAAACGGCTAGAAAGAATGGCTCTCCTCCCCAAAACGGCTAGAAAGAATGGCTCTCCTCCCCAAAACGGCTAGACAGAATGGCGCTCCTCCCCAAAACGGCTAGAAAGAATGGCTCTCCTCCCCAAAATGGCTAGAAAGAATGGCGCTCCTCCCCAAAACAGCTAGAAAGAATGGAGCTCCTCCCCAAAACGGCTAGAAAGAATGGAGCTCCTCCCCAAAACGGCTAGACAGAATGGCTCTCCTCCCCAAAACGGCTAGAAAGAATGGCTCTCCTCCCCAAAACGGCTAGAAAGAATGGCTCTCCTCCCCAAAACGGCTAGAAAGAATGGCGCTCCTCCCCAAAACAGCTAGAAAGAATGGCTCTCCTCCCCAAAACGGCTAGAAAGAATGGAGCTCCTCCCCAAAACGGCTAGAAAGAATGGAGCTCCTCCCCAAAACGGCTAGACAGAATGGCGCTCCTCCCCAAAACGGCTAGAAAGAATGGCTCTCCTCCCCAAAACGGCTAGAAAGAATGGCGCTCCTCCCCAAAACAGCTAGAAAGAATGGCTCTCCTCCCCAAAACGGCTAGACAGAATGGCTCTCCTCCCCAAAACGGCTAGACAGAATGGAGCTCCTCCCCAAAACGGCTAGAAAGAATGGAGCTCCTCCCCAAAACGGCTAGACAGAATGGCAAACATCAACTTTCCCTGAAAAGGTTGGGAAGTTTCCAACCAGAGTTTTGGCAAAGGAAATGAACAAGGCGGCTTTGCTCCCGCTACCTGAGAGAGAATCGTTATCGTTTGTAGGGCGCCACTAGAGGCCACTGTGACCACACACATTACGGGTGCAAGCCAAACCCGCTGACCCAAGGGGAATGCGCCGGCTGCTCTCCTATTCCTCCCCCCGGCTGCCCGGAGGAGGACGGACTCACTGCTGGCGAGGGGTGAATCATGCCAACAGCTCTCCCCAGGCGGCTCCCTTGTCCGCTGGCCATACGGCCACCTTTGCCGTCTCCCACCGGCAGGCTGCGGTGCGCCACGCCCTGCCACGTCGGCCGGACGCGTGTCAGCGGCTCTTCCAACGTGGCCGCCTCGCCTGTGCCCAAGGCGGCCGCCTTCACGTGCCCCGCAGCCCTCGACATCCCCTTGGCGCTGCCGAACGGCCGAGCCCTCCATCTGCTCTCCCAAGAGGATCGCTCATCCAAGATGGCCGACTTCCCCTTCCCATAATCCTCGGTGCCTCCTGCCGTGGCACTCCAGAGTCACGTCAAGCACCCCTCGGGCGACGGGCGGGGGCGAGCCAGACAGGCCTAGGTGCTCCTCCGGCACGGCATCCCGTCTCCCGCCTGGGCTGGGCCTCCGGAGCCTTCCGCCCAGCGCCGGGCCGTCTCCTTGGGCTGGGCCTGCCCCTGCAGGGCCTCCACCATCCGCACTGCCCCGGCAGCCGCCCCCATGCTAGCTGCCATCTTGTCATGCTGCGTGGGAACGGCTCGGCCCCGTGGGCGCCGCCTCGGAGGAACGGGGGGACCCTGCTGGGACACCAGAGGGTTATGGAAATGAGCAGGACACACCCGAATGAGCCCACTCCACATCCCCAGAATCCCCAGCCCCCTACAATCCCACCCAGCCCCACAGATCTAGGGCAGAACCCAGGAGTCCTGGCTCCCAGCCCCGCCTGACCCTGATCTAACCACTAGACCCTGCTCCCCTCCCAGGGCAGGGAAAGAATGCAGGAGTCCTGGCTCCCAGTCCCGCCTGCTCCTGATCTAACCACTAGACACTGCTCCCCTCCCGGGGCAGGGAAAGAATGCAGGAGTCCTGGCTCCCAGTCCCGCCTGCTCCTGATCTAACCAGTAGACCCTGCTCTCCTCCCGGGGCAGGGAAAGAACCGAGGAGTCCTGGCTCCCAGTCCCGCCTGCTCCTGATCTAACCACTAGACCCTGCTCCCCTCCCGGGGCAGGGAAAGAATGCAGGAGTCCTGGCTCCCAGTCCCGCCAGCTCCTGATCTAACCACTAGACACTGCTCCCCTCCCAGGGCAGGGAAAGAATGCAGGAGTACTGGCTCCTGGCCCCGCCTGCTCCTGATCTAACCACTAGACCCTGCTCCCGGGGTCAGGGAACAAACCCAGGAGTACTGGCTCCCAGTTCCACCTACCCCTGATCTAACCACTAGACACTGCTCCCCTCCCGGGGCAGGGAAAGAACGCAGGAGTCCTGGCTCCCAGCCCCGCCTGCCCCCCTAGGCCCACTCTGCTTGCGCTCTCTCATTAAGCGCTGTCTCTCTGGTGCCAGCCCGACAGGTCTGAGTTGCCCAACCGGTTCCCGGTGCCGGCAGGGTGAGGGTGGGATCATCGTAAGCCCCCCCCAACCTCCTCCTTCCCTGCATGATTCCCAGAGACAGCAGGCTCCTCGCCCCACCCCCACCCCAAATCCCATCTCCCGTCTCACTCCCAGAGGCCCCCAGAGAACCCAGGAGTCCCGGCTCCCAGCCCCCCTGCTCTAACCACTAGCCCGCACTGCCCTCCCCGAGCTGGGGAAAGAACCGGGGCGTCCTGCTGAGCACTGATGACATGGGAAACCATCCCTTGCTGGAGAGACTCCCTCTCCTTCCTGCCCTGCGAGCGCTGGGGTCCCCTCCCGCCTGGGGCCGGGGAGTGTGTGGGGCAGCATTCCCCGGATGCAGTGTGGGGCATGGGGGAGAGCTCGGAGGGGGCAGGGGGCGTGGGAGGCCCATTGGGGGGATCCAGGCCTGGTCCCATGGACAATGAAATCCTTGCTCAGGGGCCGGGGGCCTGACCCCTGCGCTCCCGGACACGTACCTTGAGCAGCCAGACCTGCTGCAGACGGCAGCACCCCCCCAGCCCAGCAGCAAGCGCCCCGGGAGGGGGGTCCCTCCGCCGCCCAGCCCGGCCCCGTGGGCACAGCTGCTGCCGAGCGTGTGGGGTGCAGTCAAGCCGGAGGGGCTGGCGGCAGGTCAGGGGTCGCTCCGTGGGGCGCAGCTGGTGCCGTGCGGGTGGGGAGGGAGGGGGTGGCTGTGAGTGAGTTTGTGGGGAGCGGGGTCTAGTGGTTAGGCCAGGGTGGGCGGGGGAGAGCCAGGACTCCTGGGTCCTCTCTCTGGGTTTGTGAGTGACTCTCCCTTCATCAGCCACCCAGCTCCCAGCTGCAGCCCCATCACCTGCCCTACGCCTGCCCCTCGGGGGATTCTGGGGCCTCCGTTCCCCAGAACAGGTCCCCACAGGCCCGGACTCCCAGCCCCTTTGTTCTCCCTGTGCTGAGAGCCCTGGATGCTAATCACTCCGAGAAGGCCCTGCTCCCCCTGCCCCCAACGCCCGCTCAGCTGGGCCCCTCAGTCCCGACCCCAGCTCTGCCACTGCCCCTTAGCCCCTACACGCAGCCCTCCCAGAACTGACTGGAGTGGGGAGAGTCAGGGGGCTGGAGACAAGGTGCCTGGGTTCCCTCCTCAGCTGTGGGAAGGGCAATGGGTCTAGTGGTTAGAGCCGGGGGCTGGGGCCGGGGCGCCTGGGTTCTATCCCTGGGTCTGGGAGGGCAGCGGGGGCTAGTGGTGAGGGCTGGGGCCAGGACGCCTGGGTTCTATCCCTGGGTCCGGGAGGGCAGGGGGGGCTAGTGGTGAGGGCTGGGGCCAGGACGCCTGGGTTCTATCCCTGGGTCCGGGAGGGCAGGGGGGGCTAGTGGTGAGGGCTGGGGCCAGGACGCCTGGGTTCTATCCCTGGGTCCGGGAGGGCAGGGGGGGCTAGTGGTGAGGGCTGGGGCCAGGACGCCTGGGTTCTATCCCTGGGTCCGGGAGGGCAGCCGGATCTAGTGGTGAGGGCTGGAGCCAGGACGCCTGGGTTCTATCCCTGGGTCCGGGAGGGCAGGGGGGGCTAGTGGTGAGGGCTGGGGCCAGGACGCCTGGGTTCTATCCCTGGGTCCGGGAGGGCAGCCGGGTCTAGTGGTGAGGGCTGGGGCCAGGGTGCCTGGGTTCTATCCCTGGGTCCGGGAGGGCAGCCGGGTCTAGTGGTTAGAGCCGGGGGCTGAGGCCAGGACGCCTGGGTTCTCTCGGGGGCCGGGCGGAGCTGGCGGCCGCTCCCAGCCGCTGGCCGGGATCCCAGGCTGGGCTCGGATTTCAAGGGCTGCCTGCGGGAGACGCGAGGCGGCCTGGGCCCTCCCCGTGGGGGGGGCTGGGACGTCCCGGGGGGGGCGGGGAGCTCCGTGTCCCAGGAGCGGGGCTGCAGACGGGCTCATGGAGCAGGCAGTCCCCTAGCCGGGCGCTGGCAGGAGCAGCGGGCTCAGAGCCGCGCAGAGCCGGCCCGCTCCAGCCCTGCCGCCTGAGCCGGAGCGGCGCCCGGCGGCCCCGCGGGAGCAGGGGCAGATCCCGGCTCGCTCCCCCTTCTGGCGGGGCCGCCCGGAGCGGGGATGTTCTGGATTCGCGGCTTCCTCCTCCTGACCCTGCACGGCGCGGCCGGGCTGCGGGGAGACGGTGAGTCCCGGCGGGGAGTGGGGGCCAGTGGTTAGAGCAGCGGGTGCCAGGAGTCCTGCGTCCTGCGTTCTGTCCCTTTCCCGGGCAGGAGTTGGCCGGGGGGGGCGTTACACCCTCCAGAGGGGCTCGGACTCTCGCCCCCAAAACCCCTGCTCCCCAGAGATCCCCGTGGCACCCCTGGAGGAGGCGGGCAGGGCTGGGCAGGGGGCTGTCAGCTGTGGCAGGAGGCTCCCTTCAGCCAATCGCACTCCCGCCCCACACAGGTGCCAGACCCCCCCCCAGCGCGGGGAGGTCCCAGGGCCGCAGTCGGTCCCTGGCCTGGGGGGAACAGACAATCCAGGGCTCCTGGCAGCACCAGCCCTGGGCCGAGATGCCATGTGCGGGGCCCAGCAAAACAAAACAAACAGGCTAAACAGGGCCGGGCGGGGTCAGCGCTTGGCAGATCCCATGGGGAAATTCACAGAGTTGTGGGGCAGGGAGCAGGGGAAGGGGTTTAGCGGGGGAGCAGTGGGGCGGGTAACAGGGTGGAGGGGTCTTGGCAGGGGGCGCTGTGGGGCTCCAGAGGAGGTGCTGTGGGGCAGAGGGTTTGGCAGAGGCTCTAGAGGGGGTGCTGTGGGGCAGAGGGCTTGGCGGGGGTGCTGTGGGGCTCGAGAGGGGCGCTGTGGGGCTCTAGAGGGGGTGCTGTGTGGCAGAGGGCTTGGCGGGGGTGCTGTGGGGCTCGAGAGGGGCGCTGTGGGGCTCCAGAGGGGGTGCTGTGGGGCAGAGGGCTTGGCAGGCAGTGCTGTGCCAGAGGTTGGGGCTGTGTGGAGGGCAGTGGAGTCTAGTGGGTAGAGGAGAGGCTTGGCGTCAGGACTCCTGGCTTCTTTCCACCCAGCCATCCCACATGCCCCTCCATCTCTCCAGCGCCGTGTCTCTGCGTCTCTGCCAGTGCCTACCCCTCCAGATCCGGCCATGGAGCATCCCGAGGGTGGGGGCTGCGCATGGGAGTCCGCAGCGGTGTATGTCTCCGGGCAGCTGGGACAATGGAAGTGCAGACCCCCCCGGCCCGGCAAAGGGCAGCCGACGAGCTAGGAGGTGTCACATTGTATAACCCAGAGCCAATGTCCGGAAACTGTGCCCGGCCGGGGCAAATCTCTGCTTGGCACAGACCAGGGCTGGCGGCCGAGAGCCATGAGAGCTCCCTCTCTCCCCCCGGGAGTCCTGCCTCCCAGCCTCCGCCTCTGCTCTAACCACTCGACCCCACTCCCCTCCCCGAACCAGGGGGAGAGCCCCGGAGACCTGCCTCCTTCCTTTTCCCCTTCCCTCCAAGGTGACCCCCATTTCTTATCGTCCCCCCATGGGCACCCCATGCTTCCTGCTGGGAGCTAAGGCCACGGACAGCTGCTTGGACCAGCTGCCAGGCGCCAGGAAACCTACCGCCTCCTGCAGCCGGCTCCGTGCCGCCCCACAAAGCCCCCTGTGAGGGATCAGAGCCCCCCATGGCGCCACCCCCCCAGCCACCTGTCCATCATAACGCTGGCTATTTTCATGCATGACAACAGGTGGGGCTGGTCCCTAGAGCCCTGCGTCTGCCACAGGGACTCTGAATGGGGAGGTGGGGGGGGGGCAGGGTCTGGTTACAGGGCTGGGGGGAGGAGAGATGAGCCCCAATGGGGCTTCTTCATCTTTGCAGGGGGATAACTGTTTGTGGGACCCAGACTCCCAATTCCCACTGCTCAGACTCACTACAGCCTATTCCCCTTCCAGAGCTGAGGACAACATTCCCAGCTCGGGGAGGGCAGTGGGGTCTAGTGGTTAGAGGGGCGGGGAGCCAGGACTCCTGGGCTCTCTCCCCAGCTCGGGTGGAGAGTGGGGTCTCCCTCCTGTCTCAGGGGGCTGCCATGCCCCCACATCCTGTTGACGTGCTGTGTGGCAGGGCTGTCCGCCCCCTCACACCAGCATCTCTCCGAAGGGGAGGCCTGGCAGCTGCTCCAGCTGCAGCTGTTGCAGCTCTTCCAGATGTGGCAGACCATGAAATGGGCCTGGATTCTGCCGTCGGGAGTCTGAACAAGCTGCACCCACCTGCCCTGCCCTAGCCACTAGCCCCCACTGCCCTGGGGAGCCAGAGTCTCCCTGTTCTGTCCAGACCCATCCACAATCAGCACAGGCATCTGCTGTCTGTTCTCCCAGCCGGGCCTACCTTGCCGCTTCCCACCTCAGGCAGGGTCCTTCTCCCTGAGAAAGCGCTCTGCAATCCGGCTCCGTCACACCTATCTCCTCCACCCCTTTGCGGCCCTGGAGCCAGATGCGTCCTCTGATTCATCCCAGGGCGGGCCAGAGCTCTGAGCCAGGCGCCTGCTTGGCAGCGCCTCACTCCCCACGGTAATCAGAAGTGCCCCGGGGAGGGCTCCCGACTCCTCACGCCTTTGAAGGGCACTGGAGCCGGAGCCAAGCCCCCAGCTCGGTTTCCGGAGGCAGGAGCGTGCCTCCAGCTCGCCAGTCTGACCCTCGACTCTGCAGCCCGGGAGGAACCGCTTCCCGCTCCATCTTCCCTGTCTCCCTCCTCCCTTTGTCATCTGAGAGCCCCCTCCTCCCTTTCATCCCTGCAGCTTCTCTACCCCCCCCATGCCTCCATCCTCCCCACTGTCCATTCTCCACCCCCCCCATCTTCAAACACCTGAGACATCTCACCGCCCAGATAACCCGGGTGGGCGATTTTCTCCCAGTTACTCCTGCATGGTGCCTACTAGCTTGTGTGCTGACTAATGCACCTCCCAGGGAGACATCCCGTCTCGATGTGAAGCCGCCAGACAATGGAGAACCGGCCCCTTCGCTGAAGGCTCTGTCCCAATGGCTGAGGATGGGCAATCATGTGTTGCCGAGTATGATCATCTCCCATGGGAGTTGTGGTCCCTCAGGCGGCTGGTGAGGCCGATCCTTGAACCACAGGCGAGGACAGATGCTTCCAGGTACAGCAGGAGGCTGCTGGCCATGACTAGAAGCCAGTCTCCTATTCCTCCTGCACCTCTTCTCCTCCTCAGCATGTCAGCGGCGGGCAAGTTCAAGTCGCGTCGGACTTGTCTCCAGTTTGAGCGTCTCCCAAGGGCCAACGTCAACGTTGCGCTTCTGTAAGTGACCTTTCAGCAAGTCCTTAGAAGGCTGCGTTGTCCTCCTGCGTGACGGCGTCCTTCCAGCCGAGAACACGGCCTGTTCTGGGAGGCGACGGTCTGGCACCCGCACAGTGGGACCAGTCCAGTGCAGTTGCTGACGGATGATCGTTTTCTCGATACTGGTGGTCTTTGCCTCTCCCAGGACACTGATGTTAGTGCTCCTGTCTTCCCATTGATCTTCAAGATCTTGCGGAGGCAGCGTTGGGGATACCTCTCAAGGACTTTCAAGTGATGTCTGTAGCTTGTCCAGGGTTCAGACCCATACAACAGTGTTGGGAGAATGACGGCTTGATAGACAAGAAGTTTGGTGTCTTTTCGAACATCACGATCTTCAAAAGCCCTGCGCCATAAAGGAGCAAAGGCCGCACTGGCACCGCTCAGATGATGTTGGAGTTCTACATCAACATCTGCCTTGGAGGAGCGAGAACTTGCAAGGCAGAGAACATGAACGACCTTCTCCAGTGCCTCTCCGTTGATTGTAATATATGGGGCACATGGTGCCTCTTTTGGACACTTTGGTCTTCTTGGTGTTGAGGCTGAGACCAAGCCATGCATAGGCATCAGCAAACACGTTCAAGATTGCCTGAAGATCTTTCTCAGAGTGGACAAATTGCATTACCATCAGCATACTGAAGTTCCACAACAGATGTGGTGGAAATCTTACTCCTAGGCTACGACTACACCTGTTCTTGCGCAAAAACTTGCAGAGCGTCCACACTGCACGCGCGTTCTTACGCAAGTACATGTACAGTCCAGCGTCGGAAAACAGGGCTTCTTCTGGACGAGTTATTCCTCTCCCCACGAGGAATGAGCCCTCTTGCACAAGAGCTCTTCCACAAGAGGCCAGTGTAGACGGGCAACATGAATTTCTTGCGCAAGAAAGCCCGGTGGTTAAAATGGCCATCAGAGCTTTCTTGCACAAAAGCACACGGCAGTGTGGACGCGCTCTTGTGGAAGACCTTTTGCAGAAGATCACTTGCGCAAGAAGCCTGCCGTGTAGACGTAACCCCATGATACAGCTACAGAGCAGTGTTATTTTGGAATAACCGACATTACTCCAAAATAACAGAGAGCACGTCTACACTACAAGCTGCTATTTCAAAATACTGTCGAGCTGGAGCATGTCTTACTCCGTCTCTTGTAACCTCATTTCACAAGGAGCAAGGGAAGTTGGAGGCAGCGTGCTCTTCCTTCGACTTCCTGCTGTGCAGCCAGTGCCAAAAGCCGAGTGACGCTATTTCCTCTTGAGCGACACAATTGACGTCGCTGAAGTTGCGCAGCTTAATGAGACGTTAGCCCCGCAGTGTAGACGTACCCTTAGCTTTCAGCCTGCCGAGCCTAAACAGCTTTCCATCCATTCTGTAGATGATTTCAAGGACAGCCGGGAGCTTCCCAGCAATGAGGTTGAAAATGACAGCCAGAAAGACCGTGAACATGGTTGGGGTGATGATACAGCCCTGTTTGACTGCTGTTTGCACTTCGAAAGGGTCACAGTGCTGCTCAGAACAGTCGCTTTCAGGTTGTCATGAAGCAGCTTTAGGACACTGATGTATTTGTCAGGACAGCTGATCTTCGAAAGTCCAAAGGGCCCGGCATTCACTGAGTCAAAGGCTATAGCTAGATCAGAGGTTCCCAATCTTTTACAGATGAGGACCCATTTTGACAATTCAGGAAGACTTAGTGACCCAGGGCAATTCAAAAAATGTGTGAATGATTCCTTAAGAGCCACCTGGGGAGACACCTGGCGACCCGTTTGAAATGGAATGGCGACCCATATTTGGGTCCTGACCCATAGGTTGGGAAACCCTGAGCTAGATCAATAAAAGCCATGTGCAGTGCTCAGTTTTGCTCCCGACACTTTTCTTGCAGCTGCCGTGCCGTGCAGATGGTATCCACAGTTCTGCGACATGGTCGGAACCGCTCTGTGACTCGGGTAAAACGTCTTCTGACAGGGGCAGGAGACGGGTTGCAAGAACGTTGCCTGCAGCAGCAAGGAGAGATCCCAGGATAGTTTCCACAGTGCACTTTGTCCCCTTTCTTAAAGGGCCGGGTCGGCGTCTCCTCCTTTCTCCTCCCTCAGCAGCTCTTCCAGTCTGGGACAAGGCAGCCATCTCACCGTCAAACCGATTCCGTTCACGCGCACTGATAGCTGTACGTCCCTCTGGTCGGTCACCGTCTGAGTTGTCCATCTGGATACGTCCCTTCCAAGTTCCAAAGTTGAAAAGTTTCTTGCCTTTCTGACCGCCGGGGCGGAGATCCTGCTGGATGTGGCTGTCCAGCCAGGAAGAAAAGAGGCAAGGCTATTTTAGGGCACTTTTTCTAGCCCCCTGCCCATGTGGGGTGAGCAGGGTGGGTCCCAGAGAGGACAGCCCAGCCATGGGTGCAGCTGCGGAAATGCTCGACCTGCCTCAGTCCTCGAGCAAGACGACTGAATCACACCCCACTGCCTGTGTCAGTCTGTGCTAGGAACTTCCGGATCCCTGTCCCGCCACTGGCCGATCCCACCGGGCTGTTGGGCTGTGCAGGTGTTTGCCCCCAAACAGAAGACTGTGCAGGGCTCCTGTACAGTGGAGAGACCAGTGCACAACAGTCACCACCTGTGCTTGAAGGAGAGAGGGCTTGAAACCGCTGGCCAATCAGAGAGCCTCTCTGGGCTGCAGCCTTCATCCCCTTCCCAGCCGGCCACTGGGTCTTGCTCTGCCCTCCCCGCTGTCGAGTCTCCTCTCTGCTCCCCTGTGTGCCGGCCCGTTGCTATGCCCTCGGGTCAGGCCCCTGCTGTCTTCTCCGATGAGTCCTCTTCCCCTCCCATTCTAGGGGCTGTTCCTCCTGGGGTCTTCTCTTGCGGCACAGGACAGCCTGGCGCTTGCAGGTGGCCTCTTACAGCCTGTTCCAAGAGAGGCCAGCCATGTGTCCTGGGGTGGGGATGGAGTCACGACCGGTTGGCCCAGCCACGGACTGACTCCTGGGTTGTGTGGGGTAGGAGACCACGCCTGGCCCTTCCTCGTGGCTCCTCCACCTACATATTCCTCCAACCTCTTCCCCGCAGCTCCAACGCCCCAGTAGCAACACGCCACGAGGCCACCCTGGTGTCCGGCAGTGCTCAGTCGCTGTACATCAAGAGAGCGCTGGGTTCTGGGAGGGGCAGGGGATCTGGTGGGCTAGAACAAGAGGAGCTTGGGAGCTAGGCCTTCTGGGTTCTATCCCCAACTCTGGGGGGTGGCCCGGTAGGCTAGAGCAGGGGGGTAGGGAGCCAGGACTCCTGGAGTTGCTTACCCCTCTTCCCCCACCCCCAGAGCCCTCCGAGTGCTTCACAGTGAATGGTGCCGATTACCGGGGGGCCCAGAACCACACTTCCCCCAATGGTGGGGGCCAGCCCTGCCTCTACTGGAACCAGACCCAGAAGCACGCCTACAACACGGCCAAGTACCCCAACGGGGAGTGGGGCCTGGGCAGCCACAACGCCTGCCGCAACCCGGACGGGGACGTGCAGCCCTGGTGTTACGTCCTGGAGACGGAAGAGGGGATCTACTGGAAGTACTGCGACATCCCCACCTGTCACAGTGAGCACCCGCGGGAGCCGGGCATGGGCGCTGGGCCCGATGGCGGGCTCCTGGCACCTAACCCCTCTCTCCTCCTCCTAGTGCCTGGCTACGTCGGCTGCTTCTTAGACTCAGGAAACCCCCCGACTCTGAGCGGCAGCAGCGGGACCTCCCCCAAGCTGACCGTCCAAGACTGCATCCGCTACTGCCGGAAGAGAGGCTACAAGGTAACCCCCCGTGCCCGCCCTGCTGAGCCGGCCGGTGCCCCTGCCTGGGGCTGGAGCGGAGCTGGCACCCCTGAGAGGGGGCTGGCTGGGCAGGTGGATGTAACCCTTTGTTCCCTGCAGTTCGCTGGCGTGGAGGCCGGGTGCGCCTGCTTCTGCGGCAGTGAGGGGGACCTGCGGTGGGCCCAGCCCGTGGGGGCTGTGGAGTGTGACCAGGTCTGCTTCGGCAAAGCCAGCGAGCTGTGCGGGGGGGATGGCCGCATCGGGGTCTATGACGGTGAGCAGGGGCTGGGCAGGAGGGAGAAGGTGGGGGGGAACCTGTGGGAGTTGGGTATGGGCACAGTGCTGCAGGGAGCAGAGTGGGGTGCTCTCCCCTGGTAGACAGGGCTGGATGTAGTGCCTCAGGGCAGCACTAGGGGGCGCTGTGCTGCAGGGAGTGGGGGACCAGTAGGGGGCGCTCTCCCCTGGCTGGCAGGGCTGGTCCAATGCCCCAGGGCAGCATTAGGGGGTGCTGTGCTGCAGGGAGTGGGGGACCAGTAGGGGGCGCTCTCCCCTGGCTGGCAGGGCTGGTCCAATGCCCCAGGGCAGCACTAGGGGGTGTTGTGCTGCAGGGAGTGGGGGACCAGTAGGGGGCGTGCTCCCCTGGCTGGCAGGGCTGGCCTGAGTGTGGCACTAGGGGGCGCTGTGCTGCAGGGAGTGGGGGACCAGTAGGGGGCGTGCTCCCCTGGCTGGCAGGGCTGGCCTGAGTGTGGCACTAGGGGGCGCTGTGCTGCAGGGAGTGGGGGACCAGTAGGGGGCGTGCTCCCCTGGCTGGCAGGGCTGGCCTGAGTGTGGCACTAGGGGGCGCTGTGCTGCAGGGAGGGGGGACCAGTAGGGGGCGTGCTCCCCTGGCTGGCAGGGCTGGCCTGAGTGTGGCACTAGGGGGCGCTGTGCTGCAGGGAGTGGGGGACCAGTAGGGGGCGTGCTCCCCTGGCTGGCAGGGCTGGCCTGAGTGTGGCACTAGGGGGCGCTGTGCTGCAGGGAGTGGGGGACCAGTAGGGGGCGTGCTCCCCTGGCTGGCAGGGCTGGCCTGAGTGTGGCACTAGGGGGCGCTGTGCTGCAGGGAGGGGGGGACCAGTAGGGGGCGTGCTCCCCTGGCTGGCAGGGCTGGCCTGAGTGTGGCACTAGGGGGCGCTGTGCTGCAGATCAGCATAGTCCCAGATCATTAACCCTTTCCACACCTCAGCCCTGTTGGCCTCCCCTCAGTTACTCACCCCTGCTCTTCTCCTGACCCCTGCAGTCTCTGTGGGGGCCTGCCAGGGGAACTTCAGTGCCCCCTCAGGGGTCATCTACTCCCCAGACTTCCCAGACGACTATGGCCCCGACAGCAATTGTTCCTGGGTCCTGCGCCCCCCGGGCTCCAGCGCAATAGAGCTCCGCTTCCAGATCTTCGAGATCCGGGACCCCAATGATCAGCTGGAGCTGTGGGATGGGCACAGCCGCCGTCTCCTGGAGCAGTTTGACGGGCATCACCGCCCCGGCCCTGCCCTCCTCCTCCCCACTGACACCCTCCTCCTCAGCTTTCGCTCCGACCAGCTCCTGTCTGCCCAGGGCTTCGCAGTGGCCTACCGGGGTGAGAGATGCGGTTCTATCAGGGCTGTGGGATTCATAGGGAGCCCCCTTGCCTGGAGCTGAGACACGGCCCCTCTGGGTGCGGCTGGGTAACACCCACTGAGGGTTTGTAAGCTGCCTCTGGGATATGGGGGTGGAGGGCGGTTATGGGTGCAGCTGCCTTTGCCTTTGAACTCGGATCCTCAGATTCCCAGGTGCTGCTAATGACACCCTGGGGGCTGGAGCCGGGGTCTGTAATTAGGCACTTGAACACCTGCCTGGGAAGGGAGGCTGGGATGTCACTCGCTAGCAGCAGGTATGCAGTCAGAGCCGGGAAATTCCCTCCGGGAATCTCCTCCCTAGTGGCAGGGCAGGGCCCAGCAGGGGGCGCTCTCCCCTGGCAGGCAGGGTTGGCCCAGTGCCCCAGGGCGGCGCTAGAGGGCACTGCGGGGCAGGAAGCAGGGCAGGCTCAGCAGGGGGTGCTCTCCCCTGGCAGGCAGGGCTGGCCCAATGCCCCAGGGTGGCACTGGGGGGCGCTGTGGGGCAGGAAGTGGGGCAGGGCTCAGCAGTGGGCGCTCTCCCCCGGCAGGCAGGGTTGGCCCAATGCCCCAGAGCAGCACTAGGGGGCGCTGTGGGGCAGGAAGCGGGGCAGGGCTCAGCAGGGGGTGCTCTCCCCTGGCAGGCAGGGCTGGCCCAGTGCCCCAGGGCGGCGCTAGGGGGCGCTGTGGGGCAGGAAGCGGGGCAGGGCTCAGCAGGGGGTGCTCTCCCCTGGCAGGCAGGGCTGGCCCAGTGCCCCAGGGCGGCGCTAGAGGGCGCTGGGGGGCAGGAAGCGGGGCAGGGCTCAGCAGGGGTTGCTCTCCCCCGGCAGGCAGGGTTGGCCCAATGCCCCAGGGCGGCACTAGGGGGCGCTGCGGGGCAGGAAGCAGGGCAGGCTCAGCAGGGGGCGCTCTCCCCTGGCAGGCAGGGCTGGCCCAGTGCCCCAGGGCGGCACTAGGGGGTGCTGCGGGGCAGGAAGCAGGGCAGGCTCAGCAGGGGGCGCTCTCCCCTGGCAGGCAGGGCTGGCCCAGTGCCCCAGGGCGGCACTAGGGGGTGCTGCGGGGCAGGAAGCAGGGCATGCTCAGCAGCATTGACTGCTGGCCCCATTGGGCCAGGGCAGTGCTAGGGGGCTCATGGCTGACTCTCTCTGTATCTAGGGGTGAAGGACCCCGTGTTAGAGACCTCGGAGGGTGATTCCCAGACGTTGCCCAGTGCCCTGATGCATCCAACCTCCACAGACCAGTTCAACGCCAGCTGGACCCACAGCACGGAAGATCTAACCATCGGGGCCGGAGGTGGGGAATGGGACATAGGGCTTCTCCCTGCAGGGCATCAGCTCCCATCCAGCCCCAGGGAGGGACACTGGCTGGGTGAGGGGTGTGGAATGGGACGTGGGGCCACTGATCCCAATTCCTGCCTTGCTGCACTTCCATACCTGGCCAGGGCTTTCCCCTTCCAGCTCATATTCAACTACCCTTACTCACATACACTGTTTTCTCAGCCATTTTTGTAGGTCCTACATAATCTCTACCTGTTCCTTCTCTCAGGCTGGATTATGTACACAGCTTCAGGGGCTTTTCTCCTCATGCTCCTCATCTTCTCATACCACCTGCGGAAAAGGTGAGATCCCGGGATGGGAATGGTGGGTTAGAGCGGGGGGCTGGGAGCCAGGATTTGGGGTTCTCTCCGCAGCTTTGGGAGGGGAGTGCAGTCTAGTAGTTAGAGCAGGGGGGCTGGTCACTGGGATTCCTGGGTTCTGTCCCTGGCTTTGGGAGGGAAGAGGGGGCTAGTGGTTAGATCAGGGGTGCTGGGAGCCAGGATCCCTGGGTTCTATCTTTGGGAGGGGAGTGGGGACTAGTGGTTAAAGCCGGGGGCTTGGGAGCCAGGGTTCTCTGCCCCGCTCTGAGAGTGAGGTGCAGTGTGGCTGCGGTGCCCTGTCCCACCAGTTCTGGGGCTTCCTCTGCAGGACCTGCCTTTTTGTGCAGAAGAAAAGTGGGGGACTGCCCGGTTCCTTCTCCACCCTGGGACCCCGATGCCGATGCCAGTGCCTGACGGGGGAGGCCTGGGCCGTGGCCTATCGGCACACGGACGTGCTGATCTGCACTGGCCACAACTCCCGGCACCCCCCACCGCTCCCTGGCTCCGACGACGAGGCTGCTTCCGACTGCACCTGCCTGTGCCACAGCTTGGAGAACCTGACTCCAACCAGCCAGTCCTCCCTCAAGTCGCTCCTGTCCACCAGCTGAGTCGGGGGGGGGGGGCAGAGTCACGCACCCCCAGAATTCCCCTCCATAGAGAGGGCAGCTGCAGAGAGACTGCTCCGGAGAAGAGCTGGGGGAACCCTGGAACTGCCTAGGGACCCAGAAATGGGGGTTCATGCCTCAAGTGTCTGCTACCCTCTGTAGCCTCCTACTGCACAGGGACCCAGAAATGGGGGTTCATGATGTGCCCCATGGTCTGCTGTCCCTCAGCCCCACAGCGAGACCCATGTCTCATGCTCCACTGCCCCCCCGAAACAGGGGACATGACTCTCCGCCGCCGCGCCAGCCACCAGAGATGCCATCGAGGAGGGGATGGGTGGCCTTGCCTGCTGCTCTCAGCTGGGCCTCACGGGTGGACCCCCGTGCCTGACGCTGTGGCTGCTCCTTCATGCTGATGCTGGTTTGACCCCCTGAAAGAAGTGGCTGGCCCCAGGGTGAGGGATGGGCTGGCCAGGAGTGGAGCCTCGGGGGGCAGGATCCTGGCCAGAAGACTGGCTGGCTTGGGGGACCAGATGCCCCCCCGGAGATGAGAAGTGCAGCCCAGTGCCACGGGGCACATATGGGCACCATGGGAAGTATGGGGGGGGGGGAACTTGCGCAGCCACAGGGGATCTGTGGGCAGGGAGGCGTAGTCCCCCCTGCATGGGGTTCTGTGTCCCACGTGAGGTGCACTCCTCCAGCCCCACAGCGACATGCTCCAACCCGGGAAGAGAGATGGGATGAGAATGAGCTCGGATTAAATTATTTTCCATATGGGAATGGCTCCTCTTTAGCGTTGGTGCGGGGCGACGGGGGCGGGGGCTGGGAGCCCGGACTCCTGGGTTCTCTCTGGGCTGTAGGAGGGGAATGGGGTTGGGGGGGGGGCTGGGAGCCCGGACTCCTGGGTTCTCTCTGGGCTGTAGGAGGGGAATGTTGTGGGGGGGGGGGGGGCTGGGAGCCCGGACTCCTGGGTTCTCTCTGGGCTGTAGGAGGGGAATGGGGTTGGGGGGGGGCTGGGAGCCCGGACTCCTGGGTTTTCTCTGGGCTGTAGGAGGGGAATGGGGTTGGGGGGGTTGGTGGGTTGGGGGCGGGCTGGGAGTCCAGTCTCCTGGGATCTCTCTGGGCTATAGGAGGGGAATGGGGTTGGGGGGGTTGGTGGATGGGGGGGGGGACCAGGACTCCTGGGTTCTCTCTGGGCTGTAGGAGGGGAATGGGGTTGGGGGGGGGGGGTTGGTGGGGGGGGGGGCTGGGAGCCCAGTGTCCTGGGTTCTCTCTGGGCTGTAGGAGGGGAATGGGGTTGGGGGGGTTGGTGGGTTGGGGGGGGGCTGGGAGTCCAGTCTCCTGGGATCTCTCTGGGCTATAGGAGGGGAATGGGGTTGGGGGGGTTGGTGGATGGGGGGGGGGACCAGGACTCCTGGGTTCTCTCTGGGCTGTAGGAGGGGAATGGGGTTGGGGGGGTTGGTGGGTTGGGGGGGGGGGTTGGGAGCCCAGTCTCCTGGGATCTCTCTGGGCTGTAGGAGGGGAATGGGGTTGATGGATGGGGGGGGGGGTTGGGAGCCCAGTCTCCTGGGATCTCTCTGGGCTGTAGGAGGGGAATGGGGTTGATGGATGGGGGGGGGGGTTGGGAGCCCAGTCTCCTGGGATCTCTCTGGGCTGTAGGAGGGGAATGGGGTTGGGGGCTGGGGGGGGGGGGCTGGGAGCCCAGTCTCCTGGGTTCTCTCTGGGCTGTAGGAGAGGAATGGGGTTTGTGGGGTGGGGGGGCTGGGAGCCCAGTCTCCTGGGTTCTCTCTGGGCTGTAGGAGGGGAATGGGGTTGGGGGATGGGGGGGGCTGGGTGCCCAGTCTCCTGGGATCTCTCTGGGCTGTAGGAGGGGAATGGGGTTTGTGGGGTGGGGGGGCTGGGTGCCCAGTCTCCTGGGATCTCTCTGGGCTGTAGGAGGGGAATGGGGTTGATGGATGGGGGGGGCAGGCTGGGAGCCCAGTCTCCTGGGATCTCTCTGGGCTGTAGGAGGGGAATGGGGTTGATGGATGGGGGGGGCTGGGAGCCCAGTCTCCTGGGTTCTCTCTGGGCTGTAGGAGGGGAATGGGGTTGATGGATGGGGGGGGGCTGGGAGCCCAGTCTCCTGGGATCTCTCTGGGCTGTAGGAGGGGAATGGGGTTGGGGGATGGGGGGGGCTGGGAGCCCAGTCTCCTGGGTTCTCTCTGGGCTGTAGGAGGGGAATGGGGTTGGGGGATGGGGGGGGCTGGGAGCCCAGTCTCCTGGGTTCTCTCTGGGCTGTAGGAGGGGAATGGGGTTGATGGATGGGGGGGGCTGGGAGCCCAGTCTCCTGGGTTCTCTCTGGGCTGTAGGAGGGGAATGGGGTTGATGGATGGGGGGGGGGGGGCTGGGAGCCCAGTCTCCTGGGTTCTCTCTGGGCTGTAGGAGGGGAATGGGGTTTGTGGGGTGGGGGGGGCTGGGTGCCCAGTCTCCTGGGGGGGGGATGAGGGGGTTTGTGAAGGCTCGCTGCAGTGTGGGGTCCAGGAGGCAATATGCGTTGCTAAGACCCTATTCTGCATGACAAGTGTATGCTAATGAGCGAGCGGAGGCAGCAGGCGGTGCGAATGGGCTTCCGAATGCAAATTACACCCGAGAGCGGAGAGCAGAAGAGGAGCGTGTTTGCATATATCATGCTAATTAGGCCGGCATAAGTGCGGGCCTGTCTCTTGGGGTGTGGCCTATACAAATAGACGAACTTCCAAGCCACCCCGCATTGCCCAATAGCCAACGAATACGGTGACAGGGCTCAGCGGAAGCAGTGGGCGTGGCTTATATGGGATATGAAAATAATTGAACACTTCTGGGGCCGGTCATAGATTATGCTAATATAAGGCACTCGTGGGTGTGGTCTGCATATGTTATGCAAATAAAGGAACGCCTGCGTGTGCAGCCCCACCCAGCGCTGCTGTTGTCCAATAGGCAGCGGGCGTCAACATTTATGCTAATGAAGACTCAATTCGGGCGAATAAGGCCTCTTCCAGATGACACAGGAATCCTGTTTCATGGAAATGAGGGGGCGTGTCCATATTATGTAAATACAAAAAGTCCAGGGAATCCTTGCAGCGTGCGGCCCGTTTCCCAGCTACTCAACAGGCTGGCGGGATGGCGATGCAAAGCACATGCAAATGAGGGGGCGGTGCACTTCGTATTTACCACGTGGCACAGTCATTATGCAAATTACGCGTTAGGTCCGCCAGCGCAGCCCGTGGGGGCGTGGTTGCTATGCAAATGAGGGGCGGAATTCGGCTCGCTCCTGCATACTAATGAGGCGGTGGGCGGGGCCTCGTGAGCTCACAGCGGGCGGGGGCGGGGCGCGGCGCGGCGGCTGCCGGCCGGGCGGGCGCAGGCAGGCAGCGGCCCCGGGATGCGGTGCAGCTGACCGCGGGGGGGGGGCCCCGGGCCATGGCCTTCCTGGGGGGGCCCCGGCTGCTGGACTGGGCCAGCTCCCCCCCCCACCTGCAGTTCAACCGCTTCGTGCTGACGGGCTACCGGCCGGCCAGCTCGGGCTCGGGCTGCCTGCGGAGCCTCTTCTACCTGCACAACGAGCTGGGCAACATCTACACGCACGGTGAGCGGGCCCCGATCCGCCCCGGGCCCCGATCCCCTGCGCCCCGCTGCCCCCCCCGGGCCCCGATCCCTGCGCCCCGCTGCCTCCCCGCATCCTGATCCTCCCTTCCCCCGTATGCACGGTGAGCCCCCTGGGGCCTAACCCCCGTACCCCACTCCCCCTCCTGGGCCCAATCCGTGCACTGGAAAGAACCCCCTGCACCCTAACCCCCTGGGCATCCTGATCCCCCTGCATTCGCATCCCCTCCCCACAGTGCGCTGTGCACCGTCCCCATGCACCCTGTGAGCACGGAGCAGTGCCACCCTGGGAGGCTGACCCCCCCCCATGCACCAGGAAGTGTCCCCACGTGGGGCCAACCCCTCCCCCATATACCTGTCAGTACCTCTCCCTTCTGTGCACCCCGCAGGGCACCTCCCAGCCCAATTGCCTCCCCTGGGGCTGAGCCCCTCCTGCACCTGGCAGCACCCCCACATGCACCAGGAAGTGTTTCCCCTGGGCCCAGTATCCTCCCCCTCGCATTGAGTGGTGCTCCCTGCACACCGATCCCCACCTGCATCCCGCCCAACCCTGCTCCCTCCTGCAGGCTACCCCCCCACCAACCCCCTAGTGCTCTGCAGGCGCACTCTGCCCCCATGCGCTGGCCTCCCCGCCCTGATCCCCTCGGCACTGACTCCATGTCCACCCCCTGAGCCGCTGAGTGTGCAGAGTCCCATCCACACCAGTCCCTGAGCCCCATGGCCTCTGCCCACCACTTCACCAGCACCTACAGCGCAAAGCACCCGCTCTCGACCCCAGTCCCCTGCCTGTGCATCCGGGCCCTGCCCTAATCTGTCCCCCCCATTGAGCTTGCTAGGAGTCCCCTTGCTCCTCCATGCCCCACTCCAGCCCTGGGAGATCTGGAGAGCAGGGCGGTTCTGGCCCGGGTAGCAGAACCCAGGAGCTGGCCATGGTGGGGCTGGGAGCCAGGACTCCTGCATTCTCTCCCAGCTCTGGGAGTGGAGGGGGTTGGGCAGGGCCCTTGATTGTAGCCATGCCAAGTGAGTCCCAAGTTCACGAGCAGAGCTGCTTCCTGGGTCTCCACCCAGCCGGCAGGGCCTGAGGAAAGACACCTGGCTCCGGGAGAGGCCCTGGGAGCTCAGCTGACATCCGTTCCCCCTCGATCTGCTGAGCTGAGCACAAAACCCACCCGCAAAGTGCCACTGGGATCCAGGAGACCTGGCTCCTACCCTGCCCCAACCACTAGACCCCACTCCCCTCCCGGAGCCAGGCATGGAACCCAGGAGTCCAGGCTCCCACGCCCTGAGGAAGGGGATGTGGGTGTAGAGGGGGCATCCCTGGTACTAGCAGACAAGCTGGGCAGTTCCAGCCTGTTACCCAACTAGTGGCTGGTGGCAAAGGTGTGTGCAGGGGATGCCCCAGATCAGCTACTGTTAATAGCTTCCTAGGACTCCTGGGTGGGGTGTAGTGGTTAGAGCAGAGGGGCTGGGAGCCAGGACTCCTGGGTTTTCTCCCCAGCAGGGTCCCTCTCTGCCCTGCACCCCCATGTCACCTCACTCTGGCCTTCAGGGACCTTGGTCTTAGAGCCTATGGGACCAGGTGGAAACTGGCTGGGGCAGAAGTGACAGCAAATCGCTGTTGAGTTGTGACCTTCTCAGCATCCCCATAGCCCCCCTTTTCCTGGTGCCTGAGACATCTCCTGGGATTAGCTGGGATCAGCTCGGCTCAGCTCAGGGGGTAGTCACCTGAAGAGGCAGAGGCAGCTTGGCAGTTTAGAGGTCAGATGAGGACTCCTGGAATCTATCTCCAATTCTGGGAGGAGAGTGGGGTCTAGTGGGTGGTCTGGGAGCCTGGATTCCTGGGCTCTACCCCTGGCTCTTGCATGGGAGTGGGGTCTAGTGAGTTAGAGCAGGGGGCTGCGAGCGATGACCATGTCTCTGCAGGAGGCTGGATATGAGGTCCCCGTTCCTGGGTGACGGTCCAGGGCTGTGTTGTTAGACAAAGGCCAGTTGGCCCCTCTGGTTAGGTCCCCACTCAGATTAAATGGCCACAAGACTCTCCTTCATTTCCTGTCTCACATGCTGTGGTGGTGTGTGTGGTTTTTACTTGTTGCCTGCCCAGAGGTGGCTGCATCTCGGGTTCTGGGAGGCCTGCAGTGAAGGATGGCTCAAGGCCAGCAGCCAGTTCTCTGGCGCCAGCCCCTGTTCTCTGCCATGCAGTGCCAGGATCAATGCTTCCTGCCAAGCGCGGGTCCAGGAGCGTGGGAAGGGAGTTGAATTGCCCTCTGACACTGAACTGTGCGGAGGGACTGATCCTGCTGGAGAGGGCAGGTCAGGGGAGCTGTGTCTAGGAAGAGAAGAGACATCTGGGGAGGGAGGCTTGGAAGCGGAGATGTGCATGGTGGGGACAGGGATATGGGGTGCTGGAAGTGTTGGGAGGTATGGGGGGACCAGAGGAAAATGAGGCCTGTAGATGTACGGAGAGGGACCTGTGGGGGCTGGAGATTTGGGGGGCTTTGCCCTAAGCAGGAGTGTTGGTGGGGGAAGTGGGATCCTGCCTGGGGAGGTTGGACATGGATGCCAGAAGGAATTGTAGGGGAGGAGGGTAGCATGAACTGAGCAGTTCTCCCTTCCCCCCAATGACTTTGAGGGCGGGGGCCCAGACAGCCCTGGGGGAATGTTTCCCTGAGGGGGAATTGCCAGTGCTGGGATGCAGGGGCCGGTTGGATGGAGACTTGCCTTTGGGGACTGTTCATAGAGGGTCCGTCGGGCCAGCACGGAGAGGCGGCCCATCTGGGCTGGGGCGCTCTCTCTGCAGCAGTGCCCCCTGGCAGATCCTCCCTCAGCTTTTAGCTCTTTGCCTAATGATGATCTCATTAAGGGCTCAGGTCTGACCTGGGGCCCTGACGTCAGGGCCAATGCCTGCCTCCCCCGCATAGCTCCCTGCCTAAGTGTCTTAGACCTGGGTGCCTGGCCCTATTCCTGCCCTACAGGTGTCCCTGGCAGGGCTGAGCCGGCACCGCCCTGCACTGACACGAGTTGTCTGATTCTCAGCATCGCTCCAGGGCTCAAGAGACTTCCCAGACTCCAGGACTCCTGGGTTCTATCCAGGCTCTGGGAGGGCAGTGGGGTATAGTGGGTTGGGAGCGGGGCTGGGAGAGCCGGGACTCCGGGGTTCTGCTCACAGCTCTGGGAGGGGAGTGTGGGCTAGGGTTTAGACCTGGCATTGGGAATTGTCTCTGGAGCGTACGTCATGCTTTGGCCTCGTATACCTCGGCGCTGGATGCCTCTAAGCCTGAGGCAAGCCGTCCCTCTGCAGCGTTATACGTGCGGGTTCTCTAGCTGCCACACCCCAGAGCAGGCTGCATCTCTGCTGGTTCATATTCCCTCTGCAGCCGCTGGAAGCTGGGGCCATGGACTCTGGGCTCTCAGTTGTCAGCAGAACAGCTCAGCGTCTGCTTTCTTTGCTGATTCTGCTCCCGGTGCCCTTGGCACTGTGGAGGAATGGGGGAGGGAGGGGTCACCTCTAGACACCTGGGCCCGGCACGGGAGTGAAAGGAGGGGGCTCGATAGCCCTCTCCAGCAGGATCTGGGAGGCCTCTGCCCTTGGATACAGGACCTGCCAGGCCCTTCAGAGACCTAGAGCAGGGTGGGGTGTACAAATACTGGACTCTCAGGAGGGTTGTGAAGGAAGGTGGCGCTGTATTAATACACTGCCGCTAGCTGTAATTGTCCTGCCGCAGTCAGCAGGGCAGTGGAGTCTAGTGGGTTAGAGCTGGGGGGCTGGGCTCTTGCCCCAGCTTGGGGGTGGGGGCTGGGATCTAGGATCGAGGGGAGCTGTCAGAGCTAGGGGGTGGCAAGGAGCCCCAGGCTAGAACAGCCAGGGGCTGTGGGTCGGATCATCTCGCTGCCCTTGAGGCTGTCCCTTCAGCCAACCCCAGAAGAGCTGATAGTGGTACCAGCTGCCGCCTCCAACCCTTCTCATCTTTGCCTGTTGTAGAGCTGGGGACAAAACCCAGGAGTCGTGGCTCTCGGGCCCCTGCTCTACCCACTAGACCCCGCTCTCCTCCCAGAGCTGGGCTAGAACCCAGAGAAACAAACAGTTGGGGTCACGCTGGGAGTGTCCAGGGAGCCGGGGTGGAGGCAGGGCTGGTTCTGGAGGGACTCCAAGGCAGGGAGCTAGCATGTGGCCCTGAGGGGGGGCAGATGCTGCCTTGGATTGGCTTGTCTTAGGGCAGTGGGCCTGTCTCTGCTGCTGAGCCTCTCTTGTCTTGGTCTCAGGCATCCCCCTGCTGGGTTTCCTCTTCCTGCTGCCGCTGTCCATCCCGTGGGCACGGATCTCGGTGGGCTGGCTGGCTGTGGTGCACTACCTGGCCTGCGTGGTGCCCCAGCTGGGAAGCGTGCTCTACCATCTCTTCATGAACCACGAGGGGGGCCCCGCTGTTTACCACACTCTGCTCACCCTCGACATGTGCGGGGTCTGCATGGTCAACACCCTGGGTGAGTGGGGATGGGGGGCATGGCCTGGGGGTTATGGAGGTAATGGGGGCATTGCTCTGGGGTGTGAGGGACAGATGGAGGGTGTAGGGGACTGGCTGGGGGGTTATGGAGGGGTAGGATTAGGGGATCAGACAGGCAGAGCTAGGGCCGAGGATCCAAAGCGGGAGGAGGGGAGGCAGAGTGGGGTTACAGGGAACAGATGGGCGAGGCTGGGCTGCCTGGGGGTGCGGAAGGAGATAATTACCCACCTCTAACCCATTTGCCTGCCTCCCCGCAGGTGCCCTGCCCATCATCTACTGCACCCTGGCCTGCTCTCCACTTCCCCGCACGGCCTCCCTGCTGGCCTACACGGCGCTGTCCAGCTACGCCATCTTCTGTGCGGTGACGGCCCACTCCAACGTGCGGCGGCTCTGCTCCTTTGCCTGGCAGGCCCTCTTCCGCTTCTTCTTCTTCTACCTGCGCTGGGCAGGCCTGGGCACGGGCCACCCCTCCTCGCTGCGCTCGTACCTCATCATGGATGGCCTGGCGCTTCTGGGGGGCGTCATCAACATCTCCCGCGTGCCTGAACGCTGGCAGCCCGGCCGCTTCGACTACTGGTTCAACAGCCACCAGATCATGCACGTGCTGGTGGTGGTCAGCATCCTCTACCTCCACTGGGGGGTGGTGGCCGACCTGCTGTGGGTCACCAACTACGCCTGCCCCCAGGACTGACCAGACCCGCCAGCCAGTGAGGATGGTGTGACCTTGTAGCTGCATCCCTCCAGGTCATTCCATGATTGATTCCCATTGGCCCGGGGAGGAGGGGTCAGGATGGCCAACAATAGACTCCCATTTGCTGAGGCATCTTCTGGATCCACTCCTGTTTGCTCCAAGGTGTCTTCTGGATGGCTAGCGATGGAGTCTCATTGGCCAAGGTGTCTTCTGGATCCACTCCTGTTTGCTCCAAGGTGTCTTCTGGATGGCTAGCGATGGAGTCTCATTGGCCGAGGTGTCTTCTGGATCCACTCCTGTTGGCCAACAATGGATTCCCATTGGCCAAGGCACCCTCTACACTCCTTTTGGCCAGGGGTCTTCTGGATGGCCTGCAATGGATTTCTAACGGTTCTGGCGACTTCTGGATCACCAGAGCAGGAGTCCCATGGGCTGAGAGTAATTCTGGACCACCAGGGATGGAACCTATAGGCTGCGATCCACTGGAGCCTTCTGGATCACCAGCAATGTTTGCCCATAGGGACTGGGGGCAGAATGGGGGCACTGTTTTGGTGAGAGAGGGAGTGGAGCAGCCCCTCTGCCCTTTAGACCATTTATCCAGGTATCCTACAGACGTTGACACCATGCAATACTTTCTACTTTTTAAAGGGCTGATGAGGTACCTGGATGCCGGGGTCTGCACTGAGTAGGGGCTGGGGGGGAGGTGGCCCAGGAGAAGCTAGGGGCAGTGTCAGTGTCCGAGTTGCCTCCCAACACTAATGAGCTGGCCTCTGTGGAGTGGAAGGCAGGGGAATCTGTTGTTACAGCAGAACTGGAGGGAAGAGGGAACAAGTGACACAGCTGAGGTGCGGGGGAAGGGGTGAAAAGAGAAACAGGACTCCTGGGTTCTATCCTGTTACTGCCACTACCCTTGGGCCAAGTGGCTTCCACCGCATGTGCCGTTTCCTGCTGCTTCACTCTGAGAGTGGGGTGGGGAGGGGAGGCATTTCCTGTCACTGAGCCCTGCGTTGCACTTTCTCCCCTGCAGCGGGAGGAACAGGGATTCCCCTTTCTGCAGCAGTCACAGCTCCTAGTGCAGTAACAGCCAGCGGGGACTGTGTCCCCATCAGCCTGCTTTTTTAACTACGTGTCCCATCTGCTGCTAACCCCATGGTGCTCACTGGGAGCCCCAAGGCTCCACTTCCACCTTCTGCTGGCACTGAGGTGTACATACTATTCCCCCTTTCTCTTAGGCAACTGAGGGTCCCAAACACAGAAGTATTCCTGAATCACAGTTTTCTAATCCCTAATCACAGGGCCCTGAATTACTAATCTGGAGTCTGAACATATAAAGGGAGCCAATCTGGACTGAGAAACCATAGGTGTGAAAGTAGCTAAACTGGGTCTGAACATTGATTCCAACTGGCCATATGGATACATAGCCAAACTCTTTCTCAGTCTGGATTCCTGTCCAGAGGCTGGGTGTGAATGCAGCTAAAACTGTTCCTAATCTGGATTCCAACTGGGTGTGAATGAAGCTACACTGGTTCTCAATTTGGATTAGAATTGGCCACGTGTGAACATAGCTAAACTCATCCTCAGTCCTGATTCCTGTCATGAGGCTGCATGTATGAATATAGCTAAATTGGTTCTCCATCAGGATTCCAGATGGAAGGCCAAGTGTCAATATAGCCAAATTATTTTTAATCCAGTTTTGCCAGGAAATGTATATGGAGGCCAAACTGATTCTTAACATGGAAGCCTATGTACATAAGCAGTTGTTAATTTCCATCTTGTTCTCTGATTGTTTTGCTCAGTATAAATGGGGGCCTCTCATCCTCATTCCTGGTGGGCAGCCACACTGGCTTACAAACCAGTTCAGTATTAGAAACGTGCTTTGAATTGCCATGTAGACAAACCTTTAAGAAAGCAATACAAAGGGTAGCACAGGTAGAGCAGGACCATGGGTGGACAAAATGGGTAATTGAGACTGCAGTCAAGCATTCAAAGATACCCAACCACACGACATGGTGTGAATTATACCAGGAAGAGATGGGCACTAGGACTGGGCTCTAGCACTACTGTGGGAAGTGTGCGGGGTCTAATGGTTAGTAGTGGGGGCCTTGGAGAGCTCCTAGGTTCTGTCCACACTCTAGGAAGGGCATAGAGGCTAATGGAGGGTGAGGGAAAATCCGGCCTTCTCAGTTTTACGTGTCTGTTGCCCCACACTGTAAATAAGGCCGAAAGGAAATCTAGGAAGGGCATTGTAAGCTGTGAATTGTTGCACATTGAAGGGATGGATGTATTTCTTTAGCCTCCCTCATGGGGGTGCTGTTGGGTAGGTTCTGCTCTTCCCTCCCACCAACATCCAGTATTGTCTGCGTTATCTCAGGGCACATGAACACAGCTAGTGTTCACAGCTTCGTGCTGAAGCAACATATCTTTTTAAATTAAAAATGCAAAACTGAAGTGTAAGAGACTAACATCTACATCATGCCAGGGTGGGGGCAGGAGGTGGATGGAGGTTCTGAAAAGCCACAGCCTCCCACCAGGGTCCTATTGGATGGCAGCTCTAGGCTTTAATAAAGCAGAGAGAGATCATGTGTGTGGTGTTCTTGGTCCTCCGGCCATAGCTGGCTTGAGGACATCGGTTTTGAATTTTCATGTTGATAAATGCAAAGTAACGCCTATCGGAAAACAATCACAACTATATGTATAAAATGATGGGGACTAAATTAGCTGTTACCATTTGAGAGAGATCTTGAGAGGTCTCCAAAACTGATTGTGACTACTTCTCTGAAAGCAGCTGCTCTATGTGTAGCAGCAGTTCAAAAAAGCAAATAATGTTAGGAATCATTAAGAAAGGGATAGAGGAGAAGGCAGAGAATATCTTATTGCCTCTACAGAAATCCATGGTATGCCTGTATCTTGAATACTGTGTGCAGATGTGGTTGCCTCATCTGAAAAAAATATCTTGGCATTAGAAAAAGTTCACAAAAGGGCAACAAATATGAGCAGGGCTATGGAACGGCTGCTATAGGAGAGAATAATAGGAAGGACTTTTCAGCTTGGAAGAGATGACTGTGGTGGGGGGATATGATAGAGGTCTATAAGATCATGACTGGTGTGGGGAAAAAAGCAACTAAGTTATTTATTCCTTCCCATAACACAAGAACCAGGAGTCACCAAATGAAATAGGCAGCAAGTTTAAAACAAAAGTACTTCACATAATGCACCTGTGGAACTCCTCACCAGAGGATGTTGTGGAGTCCTAGACTATCACAGTTTAAAAGCCAGCTAGATAAATGCATGGAGGACAGGTCCATCAATAGCTATTAGCCAGGTTGGGCAGGAATGGTCTCACTAGCCGCTGTTTGCCAGGAGCTGGCAGTGGATGACTCGATGACTCCCTGTTCTGTTTATTCCCTCTCTGGCATTGGCCACTGTCAGAAGACAGAATATTGGGCTAGATGGACCTTTGGTCTGACCCAGCAGGGCCGTTCTTATGCTTACATTCACAGAGGAGTTGCCTTGCTCCATTGAAGGCTAACAATCTGTTGCAGAGCTGGTAGAGCAGCTGTGAAATTGCTTGAGTAACAAACAAGGATGGTGTATGTTTCCATAACCAGTGGATGAAGACCCTCCTTTATCCCTAACGGTGACGAATCTTCTGCAATGCTGTCCCACACCCAGGGATGGAGAATCTTCTGCTCCTACTGGCCGAGAATCCATAGTTGTCACCACACCAGAATTAAAAACTGGATTGTTCAGTGTTCAAGCCTTTCGCATCTTAAACCCAAGGCTTCCAAGGATATATTTACACTGTGCAACTATTTCGGGATACTTCTGGTATCCCAAAAATCGCTATTCTGCATCTTTTGAGCAAGCCTGTTATTTCAAACTATAACAGGCTTGCTATTCTGACATCCCTGTAAATGAGCTTCAGGGGCAGTGCAGATGCACCGGAAGAGACACATTCATTCTTGTGCAGTCTGCCCCCCCCCCCCGCCTCTCAATCTAAGAATTTGTCTGCATTCAGAGTCGCTCCAGTTACGGAAACAGATTGAGACAATTTCTCAGTAGCTAGTGTTACCTTAGGCCACGAAAGACATGGACCCAAGTCCCTACTCTACCACAAGCTATCTGGAATGCCTTAGAATTAGATCTTCTCCCTCCTTGCAGGGGTGTGTGAGTGAACACAGATTGGGAGGCGGTCTGATCTTTGGCTGATGGGGCAAGAAGTATTTCAGCAAGACAAGAACACCAGTACAAACCATCTTAAGTGGAACTGAAGCTTAATTTCTAGCTCTTTGTTTAAAGCAGATTACTAGCTTCAAATTTAATTTGGATTAAGAGCATCCTCACTAGTGTAACTAGATCTGGTTTAAAAGTCAGACTTGTTAAAATAAGGGCAGCTTTGAAGCCAAAGAGGAGCCTATTACAATGTGTGCGTCACTTGCCCTTTGGTGTCTTAGTCATTGATCACAACTCCACTGTGCTAGGCCCTGTACAAACAGAACTAAGATGTCTTTGCCCCAGCTCTGGAAGGGGAATGAGGTCCAGCAAGTTAGAGGATTGCTAGGTCCTATCCTAAACTTAGAGTATGCTCAGAGCACAGTTAATTCCCTTCTTGTTGCCTTAGTTTGCACTGAGGGAGTGAGGGTAGGTCAGCCTACATGGTACACAGATACTGCTGCATGACAAACCCAGGACGAGCAGGAAAAAAAAATTACACTAGTGCCACTCTCCTCAGTTCGTGTGACAACACCCCAAGTGCTGTATGCCCCGTGCCATGGCTTGTGAGTAGCCCTTGCGCAACCCCTTTAGTGTTACAGAATCAAGCTCGGCAGCCCTGGCAGGGAAGGAGCGGCACAAGTGATCAAACTGGGGTAGACTGGCACAGAACCCCACAGCCATAGCAGATCCCTGTTCACTCCAGCCAAGGACAGTGCTGCCCACACAAAGAAAGGGGATTGACTCACTTTATTCCCCTAGCCCAGGGCTGTGTTAGCTTTGTGACCATTTCAAAGCACTTTTTATTAACACTTTCCATAGCTGCCAGCTTCCCTTAAAAATGAAACCAAACACAATCCACAAATCCCACCGGATCCTAGCCTGGGGCAGAGCCACGGGCAATCCTTGGTGGGAGGGGATGGCAGCACCGGTGTCCCTCCCACCATTTCATGGAGAGGTTAAAAAGCTTAAAAAGAATGTACACTGGAGATTCAACCCTCAGCTGCTCCCTCCAGCAGCCCCCTGCTGCCAGCAACAGGAACAGAGGCAGCACCAGGAAAGGGGGTGCTCTCTCCACAACCCAGCAGTGTAGAGAATAGGGTGGGGGTGTCAAGGGGACCATGTGGGGTAGTTACCCAGTGAGGGGCACTTCCTGCCCCAGGAATAATCAAGCTGAGGGCAGCTGGTTGTCTTTTAGTCCTGTCATTTCTGCTCAGCCACAGCATCCTCAAACATGCCTAGGAGGTTCCTAGGTTCAAAAGAGCAGCGCAGGCCTGCACACGGGGGGACGCTCTCCTCCCTTTCTTCCTCATCCTCCTCCTCAAAGGCCAGGGTGCGGCGGAGGCTGCCCCCATTGGGGGAGCCTGGGCTGCTTGGGGGAGACTCCAGGCTGATACGGCTCAGGTTGGGGCTGCCCTGAAGGGCTGAGGACCTAGGAGGGGGAACCAGGGTGGGATCAGGAAAGTGAAAGATGGAGACACCCTATGGGATTCCATCTAGCCCATCCCCACCCCGAGCAGAATTGTTCAACAGCAGAAATGCCCCATTTAGCTCTGGGAGGAGAGTAGGATCTAGTGAGTTAGAGGGGGGGAGGGGAGGTAGGAAGGGCTGCTGGGAGTCAAGACTCCTAGGCCCACTACCTAGTACACTGCACTCCCCTCCCACACCTGGGGAAAGCAGGAAGGGGTGGTGCCTGGAAGCCAGGACTCCTGGGCTGGTTCTCAAGTGTGCAGGAATAAAGGGAGAGGCCTACAGGATATGCTGCAGCCCTGCCTGATAGCCAGCATCTCACCTCTTCCTTCTGCTGCCAGTCTCTGGGGGCGAGGGGTGGCGTGGGGTGGATGTGCTGCCCACAGAGGGGTGCAGGTTCAACGGCGGGGAGCTTGGGGGCCTGTCAGGGAAGCAGAGGTGTGAGGGGGAGCCTCTGTGGGTGCAAGAGGGGCTGGCCCTGGGACTCAACATTCCCATGCATTCATCTTGAGTCCATCTCCCAACCACCATGCTCCCGCCACGCCACAAAGGGCCACCTTGGATATGTAATCCAGGGAGCTCCCCGACCCCTTAGAGGAACCTTTATGCACCTCCTTGTTCAGGAAAGCTAGGGTACTTTCCCACACCCCATCATCCCTATTACATCCTAAAGGGAGGAGCACATACCCCTGCCTTATGTCCACCTGTCCTGCTCATCTGGATTACTTTGTATTCCTAGCCTCCCCACAGCTTCCTCCTACATCCCTACCTGCCCCAGATACCATCCCCTGCATCTCATATTCTGCCCCCTGCATCTTCACACTCTCGGTCCCCCACCATGTTCCTATGCCCCTGTATTTGAGTTCATCCCATATACTCCCTGCATCCCAGAAATCCATTTCTGCGCTGGAGTGGACCATGGCTGTGGAGGGAGCAGTGCTGCCACTTACTGGAAGGGATTATCCCCACCCTCCATCTCCGCACTCACTTACTTGTCCTGTGATAACAGCTCCCCTGGACAGGTCTGGTTATGCCGCCCACAGATTCCCGATACCTCGAACACATCCTCTCCCAGGCTCCCGTCCTCCTCCTCTTCCTCCCAGTCACTGGAGAAGCTGCTGTCCAGCAGGGTAGCAAGTAGTGGGGAGCAGGGCGGGGTGACAGGCATGCTCCGATGCCAACTGGAGAGCCAGCGTGCTGGCAGGCAAAGAGTGTGCCACAGCCAGTGCACAAAGCTCCTAACACCCTGAGAGGAGGAGAGAGAAAGTGCAATAGGACTAAGGGGCACTGGCACAGCCAAGTAGGGGAGCCCACAGCTGGTCTAGTAGGGGGCTGTGGATTGGGACTGAAGCGTAACAGCCGAGTTGGAGGCTGCAGGACTGAAGTGCCCCCCGCTACCTAGGACTTACGTGGTATAATGAGGCAGCTCTTAAGAGTCCATCCTGCACCAGCAGAGTCAGCTTGCGCCACTTCTCCGTCTTGCGCATAAGGCTGGAGTTGAGCAGTGCCTCCACCGAGGGTCGGAGCCGGGGATCAGGCTCAAGCATGGCACCCAGCAGGACCCGCAGTTCCGAGGAAAGACCTGGGCCAGGGAGAGCCATCAGCAGTGCCCTCCACTGAGCCCCACCCATCTCCCTGCAGCAGAGCCCCCTAGTCACGTTACTTAAAGTTCTGCCTTATGTAACCACTACACCTGTATAACCCCTGAGGGCACACAGAGGTAACCCCTGAAGATACATCAACCCAGGTAGATATTTACCTAGTTTTAAAACAGGCTACATAAAAGCAGTAGTGATGTTAGTACAAACTAATATTTCATAGATTTGTTTATACTACCTTATACACTATACACTGAAACATGGCACACAATAGTTATATTCCAATTGATCTTAGAATTATATGGTAAAAATGAGAATGTAAACAATTTTTCAATAACAGCATGCCCACTTCTGCATTCTTACGTTTGATTTGGTAACTAAGTTGTTTTTAAGTGAGGTGAAATTTGGATGTACAGACAAATCAGACTCCTAAACGGAGTACGCAGTCTGAAAAGGCTGAGAGCCACTGCATTAGTCCCGCAATACTCAGACCTCGGTGGTTCAGCAGTCAAATTAGAATCAACATTACCCAGAAGAGCCACAGGAGATGAATTCATGGTTCATTTACTACAGTGCTATCCATTAAATACTGTTTAAATATGACAGGAGAAATATTTAGTTTTTACACTCATGTCCCCGCACCGAAACCTCCAATTTACAAACACCATGAGAATGGAGGTTGTTCATTAACTCTGAACAAAATAAAAAAAAACCTTAAATAATAGACTAGTAGCACCTTAAAAACTAACAAAACATGTAGATGGTATTCGTGGGCACAACCCACTTCTTCAGATGACAGAAGTATTAGAAGTCCAGATCCAAGAATAAATAAGGGAAGGGGAGGAAGAGAGAGAGAAAGAAAGAAAAAAAAAAAGAGCAAAAAGGAGGGGGGAAAGGAGAAAAAAATAAAGAGAGTGAGTAGATGGTTCAAATGGAGGTGCTAATTGGTCTTATCAGCCTGTTGTAACTATTTGAACCGTCTACTCCCTGTCTTATTTTTTTCTCTTTTCCCCCTCCTTTTTGCTCTTTTTTCCCCCCCCTCTCCCTTTCTCCCCTTCCCTTATTTATTCTTGGATCTGGACTTCTAATACTTCTGTCATCTGAAGAAGTGGGCTGTGCCCACGAATACCATCTACATGTTTTATTAGACTAGTAGCACCTTAAAAACTATTTGTTGTTTTAAGTTTTTCCAGTTACAGACTAACCTGGCTACCTCTCTGAGGCTTCTGAACAAAAGGTTATACTTGTTCTTTCAAAAGTTTACTACTGAACATTGACTTAATACGGTCTGAAACTTCACTAGGCACAAGAAAAATTGTTACATTCCCTTTAAGCACTTTACAACTAACACGCTACTGCATTTACTATTTTTGGGTCTCCAATGCTGCCTAATTGTGTACTTCTGGTTCCATATGAGGTATGTGATTTATGGGTCAGTTTGTTATAGGGATACGAACATGTACTCGTGTACACAATTGAACTAAAAGCCAATTTCAGCGGATTCCCAAGTGCGAAGTAGGGTCCCACTGGACACTGGGTAACCATCAGCAGAACCAGCAACTCCACCTGTGCCAAGAGAGGTGATCCCCACCCCTCCACTTACCAGCAGTGAATTCAGGGGGCAAGTAGCCCTGGCGGAGCTGCTGCCAGCCCTCCCCTCCATTTGGCAGCTCCATATTGCAGGCGATTTCCAGAATGGTCATGCCAAGGCTGAAAGAGAGATGTGCACATTGGGTCAGCTGGGAGCTGGCTTCCCAGGGTCCTCTGCTCTCTGGCACATCTGGGTGCCTGGCCTTGGAGCACATGGGGTGAGGGGATGGTAGTGGTCAAGGAAGGGGGTGCGTGGAGTGGAGGCCAGAAGATGGGTCTAGTAGTGGACAGAAGGATTGGGCTGGGAGTCAGACAGGACATCTGGGTTCTATCCCTGACTCTAGAGGCCCCACCTGAAGACATCAGCTGCCTCACTGTACTCCCCCCGCAGCAGCTCAGGTGCCATGTAGCGTGGGTCACCCTCCTGGGCATCACTCAGGTCTCCACGGTCCAACTCCAGCACCAGGCCAAAGTCGCCCAGTTTGCAGACGTGGCGCTCGGTGAGGAAGACATTGGCTGGCTTTATGTCCATGTGCAGTAGCCTGCAGGCATGCAGATGGCGCAGCGCCTGCAGCAGGTCCCAGAGGCAGGCCCGCACCTGGCCCTCAGGCAGCGGTCCATGTCCCTCACAATGCTGCAGCAGGCTGGCCGGGCATAGTTCCGTCTGGATGTACAGTTGGCCCCGCTCCTCCCAGGCCCGCACAAAGCTCACGCAGTTGGGATGGCGCCCCACTTGTTCATGCTTCCGCACCTCGGCCAGCTTGCGCTGTCGGTCGCCGGCTCCCCGGAATGGCTCCACTGAGCGCTTCACTGCGTACAGTCGCCCATCTTCCTTGCTGCGCACCTGTGAGGGAAGGTCAGCCATGGGGGACACAGATTCCCCCCAACAGATTACTTCCTTTCCCCACAAAATAACTCCATGCTCACCCTCCATGCTGCAAACCTGGGGGAGTCTGAATCAGCCACCAGGGGAACAGGCTCAGGATGAGTCATGCTCACCCCCCAGCTGGGATTAAGGATGTTAAAATGTGGAAAATCAGCTAACAGGTAGTGGATGGAATTTCCATTGACTACTTGATTAGTCAATTGGAGGGGGGACGGGGGGGGGGGAACGCTGCCCCCACTGTAGCTCTGCAGCAGGGTTAGCTCCCTGGGGCGGCATGAGCCAGGAGTAAGTAGTCCTTGCTTGTGCAATCCCGGGAGCTAAACCTGCTGTGGCTCTACCTTTTAAATGTCGTAAGAGCTGCCAGGCCCTTACTACATTTAAAAAGCAGAGGCGTAGCGTCTGGGACCAGGTGCAAGCCGGGACAGGTGATGCCTGGCTCGAGTCTGGTCCCCTGTGGTGCCTCTCCTTTCCCTGCGCTCTGCCTCAGCTTTCAAGGGGGCTCTTCCCTCCACTGGTTCCTTCTCCCCCAGCCCTTGCTGCCTAGGATAAAGGCAGCCGGCGGGAGGGGAAGCAACCAGTGGACAACTCGGCTAGTCGCTTATGTCCCTAGATGGGATCCCCTTAATTTCTGCATCTCTTAGCTAGAATTCCTCATCCCAGATGCCCCCAATTCCCACATCCCGTCCCCTGCTGGGATCTGCCACCTTAGCCCTCTTACCTTATACACCTCCCCAAAGGAGCCGCGCCCCAGCCGGCCCAGCAGCTGGAAGCACTGACTGAAGAAGGGCTCTCTGCGGGCAGGGTTGTAAAGGCGGCTATGTGGGGCCAGCGCCCGATCCTGGGAGCTGCGAAAGGAGACGCTGCGCGGCCGAGGTTGGCTCCAGGGCTGCGGTTGGCGGCTGGCAAAGACCCGGCTGACAGTGAGAGTGCCCTTGTGGCGTGGCCGGGGCGGGAGGGTGTAGCTGAGTGGCCGACCCGGCTTCTTCACTGAAAAGCTGCGCTCGGCCTCCCGGAAGAAGGCCGGCACGGGCACGGGCAGGGGCGTGCGGCTCAGCTGGGATTCGGTGCCCGCGTAGTCCAGGGGCAGCGGCATGGCTGGCTCTGCCAGGGGGAGACACTGCAGGGAGAAGAGGACAGCAGCTGGGGAGAGCACCAGGGGCTGGTTGGTGGCTGTGTCTCAAGGTCAGCACCCATTGGCATGGGCGAGGGGTGTGGGGAGGGCAGGATAGGCTCTGCAGGCCAGTCCCTTGGTATAAAAACAGGGTGGGGGACGCCCCGCACGGTCCCTGCCTTGGGCAAAGTGGGGGGCCCTGGCGGGCTGGGTACAGCGCGGGGAGGGGTTCAGCCAGGAAGACACAGGGGGCCAGCTTGGGGGAAAGGGGCTGGTGACAGGGGGGGTCAGTGATGGGGGCTAGCAGGGGGGCCAGTGGGGCAACCTGACACAGCAGGGGGCTCAGTGAAGGGGGGACCTAGCAGGGTGGGGGGGACTCAGTAATGGGGGGAACCCAGTGACGGAGGGGCTCTGCCAGCGGGGGGGGGGGGGTAAGTGACGGGGGGGGCAGCCCAGTGACGGGGGGGCTCTGACAGCGGGGGGGGGGGGTAAGTGACGGGGGGGGGCAGCCCAGTGACGGGGGGGCTCTGACAGCGGGGGGGGGTAAGTGACGGGGGGGGCAGCCCAGTGACGGGGGGGCTCTGACAGCAGGGGGGGGGTAAGTGACGGGGGGGGGCAGCCCAGTGACGGGGGGGCTCTGACAGCGGGGGGGTCAGTGACGGGGGGGCTCTGACAGCGGGGGGGGGTCAGTGACGGGGGGGCTCTGACAGCGGGGGGGGTCAGTGACGGGGGGGGTCGCCCAGTAGCGGGGGGGCTCTGACAGCGGGGGGGGGTCAGTGACGGGGGGGGGTCGCCCAGTAGCGGGGGGGCTCTGACAGCGGGGGGGGTCAGTGACGGGGGGGGTCGCCCAGTAGTGGGGGGGCTCTGACAGCGGGGGGGCCAGTGACGGGGGGGCCCAGTGACGGGGGGGCGGGTTTCTGACAGAGACGCAGTTGGGGGCGCTCGGCGTGGGCCCCCCAGCGCGAGAGAGCCCCCGGGGGGCGGGGCCAAGGGGCCTCACCTCCTCCCCGGTCCCCGCGGGGGGAGGGGGGAGCGCCGCGCTCGCTGGCCGCAAGTACCCGGATGTGGCGGGCTCCCCGCGCGCGCCCCGAGCCGGCCCAACCGCCGCTCCGTTTGGCGCCAAAACCGTCCGGCGCGGCGCGAGCCGCCAACCGTCCTCCCCCGCCTCACCACGTTAGCCAATCAGCGGCGGCGGCCCGGGGTGGCCCCGCCTCCCGCGCGCGTTCACCCCGCCCACCGCAGCCCGGCTCCGAGGGGCGGGGGGGGGAGCGCGGCCGAGACACGTTCCCGCCCACAATGCACCGCGGCAACCAAAGTGTGGCCAAGCTCCCCCCAACCCAGCCCCTTGCAGTAGCAGCCCCCCACCCCCCCTCAGGGCAGCCCCCTCCACTGCCACCCCCCTCTTCAGGGACAGCCCCCCCCAGGGATAGCGATTCCCTTCCCCCGCCTCACCCACATTCACCACCCTCGCCCCCACTCCTGTGGGGAGAACTCCCCAGAGCACGACCCCCAGGTGCCCCATGTCCAGGCCCCCCCCCCCCCCCGGCAAGCCAATGGGGGGGGGGAGTGAGGAGACAAGCTGCTTCGTCAGGTTGCATGGGGGGAGGGGCTGACCAATCACGGTTGGGTGTGGGGTGGGAATCCCTCCACTATGTCAGCTCCCCCAGAGAAAATCACCCCCCATCTCTCCTTGCCCGGGGCAAACAGGACTAGCCCCGCTTGCCTGGACGGCCCCCTGCCCATCCTTCCACAGAGACTCAGCTTTACTTTTTCTTAATGACGATTCTAGCACTATGATGGCGAAGAAAAGCTTCACAACGTGCCTGGAGAAGAGCCAGCCTCTGCCGGAGTGTGCGGAGAGCAAACGCCAATTGCCGTGGGAGGTGTGAACGACAGTGGAACTGGGACAGCGCGCAGGCGTACAGAGATCTCGAGACTTCAGCTTTGTGCGGGATCTTTATTGCAAGCGCTCCCACATCCCACTCTCTAGCTACAAACACATATTCTCTGCCTAGCCAGTAAAAGGGAGTTAACAACCGAGTCACCCCGCTCCGACCTTCCCGGTATTCCTGTACAGGCCTACCCTTAAAACCCCTCTCTCCTCGCTGGCCAAGCCCAAGAGGAAGGGAGGTCAGAAGGGTTGCAGCCTCACTTTCCAAACACATTACATTTACCAGTCACTGTTTGTTTTTCTGTTAAAAAGACAGATCTGTAGCCATTAAAAATAAAGAGAAAGAGACGATAATTTATCTCAGGAGAAATTCTTTGCTTTTTCAGCACCAGAAGCGGTAGGCTTCTGCCATCCTGTGGTGCGAAGTTCCCCAAGTGAAGGTCGGGGACTCAGCACTTCCCGGGAGGGCAGCGACCTGGCATAAAGAGAAGCATGAGGTCAGAGCTTCAAGAGAGCAGCACATCTTCAAGGGTGAGTGGAGACTAGTGCATCCACCCACACATGTGGGGATAGAGAGCTATTCCTTCCCAGAGCCCCTGCCTTCTCTTTCTCTAGATAACAGGGCATTGATTCTATATGGGATATACCATCATCCGTCTTACCTGGGCTGCGTTCCTCCTTACCCAAATACTGTACTCTTCCTGAAGTTCACCCTGCTGTGACATTTGCAGCCACTGCCCATGTCAAGCCCTTAGCCAAACTGCAGAGATTTGGCTCCTTTAGCTTGTGTCCTCCCCCAAGATAATCCCCTCCAAGAGTCATAGCTCTTCCCTGTTTCCAAGATTCACCCCCCACCAACACACATGCCTTCCCCAATTCTTACCTCTGTATCCATTCCCCAGAAAGCCGTTCAGCCCATACTTGGCCTCCTTGCTTCCTAGAAGCGGGTGGGAGCAGATGAGAATTGGTCACTGGCCATCCCCGTCTGCTACCCAAAGGAGAATGACTCTCTCTGGACAGCAGGGGAAGGCACAGGACACGCATGCAAGAGCAGTTTTGGTTGCATCACAAGACAATAGGATAAAATGTTGCGTCTCTCCCCCACTCCCCCCCACACACACTCCTACCATATGCTGCTGGGGAGAGTCCATAGCCTCCAGGAGCCTGCCCTGCTGTGAGTGGCCCGTATCCCCCTGCAACAGCGACAAGAGTTATCAGGAGGGGTGGAGTGGAGTGGGGCAGGAGCAATGGCTGTGGGGGGAGCTCCCAGCTCCCTCAGTCCCAGAAGCAAATGGTGCAGGGTGGGGATCTTACCAGCAGCCAGTCCGTTAGCCTGCAGATCCCCTCCGTTTGCATGTCCCAGTCCATTCCCGTTGCCTGCTGGGGGAGGGGGCAGGAAATTAGCACAGGAAGGGGCTTTGAGCCCCTGGGGATGAGTATACATGTGTCCAGAGGCAAGGGGGGACCCATGTGACTGGACAGCCCCTCACCATCTCTTACCATCCAGGGAACTGGGCCCAGCCTGTTGTGCCCTGTACATTAGTTGCCCTGCACCACCTGGAGGAGGAAACATGGTAGTGTTGGTGAGTGGAGATCTCAGCACAGGGACAGGAGATTGCACTGCCTACGGGCAGGGCGGGACGGTATGCTGGGAACCAAGGGAGCTGTCACTGCGGGAGGCTCCAGGATCTACTGGTAGATCCCAATCTACTGGTTGGTGACCACTGGTTTAGGCAAAGCAGGGTTGGCAAGGGGCATCCCAGCCCCCCGCCCACATCCCTGCACAGGGTGGGGGTGGGACGAAGATACTGGGCGGCATGGCACAGATTGCTGTGCACCGAGGCATGTGTGGATGTGCACTACCAATAGAAACACATGTAGGCGGCTGTGGGCACTCTGCCAGTCAGCTGGGCAGCATTTCAATGTTTTCTAGGAGGCCACCCAAGAGCACAGCTTACTGGGGACACTGCTGCTGCACCTGAAATAAATCTTCTGGGGGGGGGTGTCTGCCCTTCACACTTCCCTCTATAGCAACTCTATGGACAAGTTCACCCACCGTAGGAGCCCAGAGCCCTTACTCACACCTACCTCATTTCCCAGCACCATAGTCTCCCCCCAGACCAATGGGCATGGTCTCTTGGAACTGCCCATGGTCTGGGAGCTGGCCCAGGCCTACAGCATGGACAGGGTGTCAGGATGGGGGGCACACTCCTTTGCCCCTCCCTCAGCCAGCCAGTCCCCCGTACTGGGTTTGGATTGGAGCACAAGGCCCTGTGTCCCGTTTCCTACTTCCCAGAGCTAAGCAATTCCTGGCTCTGCGGTCAGAAGGACTCACCATATTTAGCAGCTGAGAGATCTGTGCTAAGGCTGGCAAAATGCCCTAAGTAGGTAGCCTGGGCACCTGGGGATGGAATAGATTAAGGCAGTTAGCTTGGCTTGTGCACCTCTGTTCCAACCCACAGCCCTGGATTCCCCCCACAGCTCGGCCAGAACCCCTCATTCCTGCCCTGCAGCCCCCTGCCAGCCCAGCCCTGCCCCGCCCCTCGCTCTCCTCCCTCTGTCACTGGGCACACCGTTGCCATATCCTGACTGGAGTCCGGCCCCAGGGTGACTGTTCCCTCCTGCACCGTAGCCTAGAAGAGAGATGGGAGATCAGACAGGCTCAGCCTGGATGTGGAGGGGGGGCGGGAAGTGAGGTACAATTTGTGGTCCTCTTACCATTCCTGTATCCTGGCTGTGCCCCATTGGCCAGGTATCCACCGCCTACTCCAGCGATTCCTACAGAGCAAAGAGAATCCAGATTGGGGTGCACTGCTCCAGCCCTGGCCTCTCCCAGTAAGGGGTGCTGTGGGGGGTGCCGTGGGGAGCAGGGTAAAAGTGCTAGCAGCGGGGGGGGGGAGCCCCTTCTACTCCAGCTCTGGCTCTCTCAGCAGGGGGTGCTGTGCTTAGCTCATGCCCCTTACCTTGTTGAGCTGTGGGGTAGCTGCCAACTCTGGGTCCTGCCCCATAACCTGTGGGGGGGAGATCCCAGAATGAGACCAACCTAGAGCACAGAAGAATCTGGCTTCTGCACTGTGGGCTCTGGCACTGGAGGCTGGAAGCATCGGGGCGGGGGGTGGAGAGGGAGGGGGCTAGCAGTGAGGGGGATGGTTAGCAGGGGGCTGTGGGTTTTGGAGGCAAGGATAGATAAATCTCTTTCAAACCCTTCAGGCTGCTCGGCAGGTGAGCTCCTCTCTGCCCAGGGAGGGGAGGGGGCATGGCAGTTGGGCTCACCTCAGGGTGCCAGTGGTGTGAGCAGTAGGGATCTCTAGACAGAAGGAGAAGAAACAGCTGGCGGGAGCGGGGGAAGAGGACAGCCTGCGGGGCACGTGAAGGGTGGAGACACTGGGGCAAAGGACAGAGATGGGGCCTGCACGGGGTATTACCAGCACTGGGGCCTTTGCCACCCCCCAAGGCCTGTGGGAGAGGAAACGCAGAGGCGTCAGCGTGCGTGGGAGGGGTGTAGTGCAGGGCGGGCCAGAGGGGTATGAATAGGGCAGTGGAGTCCAACTCACCTCCCAGGGGCAGTGCAGCGTGGAAGTACCCTGGAAAGATACACAGGGCGGCCCCTGAGTGCTGAGCACCGCCAGTATCCCCCCCACCTTTCCCAGCCGCGTGCAGAACCGCTTTATGTCCGCCGGCATTCGAAACGCAAACCTAGCCGTGGGGCGGCCCTGGAATTTCACCTGAGTGGCCGCACAAGCGCCCAGCTTCCAGGGACCCCTGCCCATAGCCCCTGCTGTCCCAGCCCTGTTCCCACAGCTCTGCCGGTGCCCCTCTGCTGACCAACAGCCCCTGCCCCCCACAGCTCTGCCGGTGCCCCTCTGCTGACCCACAGCCCCTGCCCCCCACAGCTCCGCCGGTGCCCCTCTGCTGACCCACAGCCCCTGCCCCCCACAGCTCCGCCGGTGCCCCTCTGCTGACCCACAGCCCCTGCCCCCCACAGCTCTGCCGGTGCCCCTCTGCTGACCCACAGCCCCTGCCCCCCACAGCTCCGCCGGTGCCCCTCTGCTGACCCACAGCCCCTGCCCCCCACAGCTCTGCCGGTGCCCCTCTGCTGACCCACAGCCCCTGCCCCCCACAGCTCCGCCAGTGCCCCTCTGCTGACCCACAGCCCCTGCCCCCCACAGCTCCGCCGGTGCCCCTCTGCTGACCCACAGCCCCTGCCCCCCACAGCTCTGCCGGTGCCCCTCTGCTGACCCACAGCCCCTGCCCCCCACAGCTCTGTCAGTGCCCCTCTGCTGACTCACAGCTTCCTGCCCCCCACAGCTCTGCCAGTGCCCCTCTGCTGACCCACAACCCCTACCCCCCACAGCTCTGTCAGTGCCCCTCTGCTGACTCACAGCTTCCTGCCCCCCACAGCTCTGCCGGTGCCCCTCTGCTGACCCACAGCCCCTGCCCCCCACAGCTCTGCCAGTGCCCCTCTGCTGACTCACAACCCCTACCCCCCACAGCTCTGCCGGTGCCCCTCTGCTGACTCACAGCTTCCTGCCCCCCACAGCTCTGCCGGTGCCCCTCTGCTGACCCACAGCCCCTGCCCCCCACAGCTCTGCCAGTGCCCCTCTGCTGACTCACAACCCCTACCCCCCACAGCTCTGTCAGTGCCCCTCTGCTGACTCACAGCTTCCTGCCCCCCACAGCTCTGTCAGTGCCCCTCTGCTAACCCACAACCCCTACCCCCCACAGCTCCGCCAGTGCCCCTCAGTGCTGACCCACAGCCCCTGCCCCCCACAGCTCTGCCAGTGCCCCTCAGTGCTGACCCATAGCCACTTAGTTTGCATTGGCTGGTTTTGTTTCACACCCTGGGCATAACCACCTAATGCTGGCAAGAGGAGACTGGGAATTTGAGGCCTCTGGGAAGGGAGTGGTGTGGAGTCAGGTTGTTAGAGCAGGGTGTCTGGGAGCCAGGACTCCTGGTTTCTCTGGGAGAGGAGTGGGGTCTAGTGGGTAGAGCAGAGGGGTAGTGCCATGGATACCCACGGCCCATCCCCGCTGGGCTGCAGACACAGATGTAGCCTTGCAGGGCCCCATGGCGCTCCCCCATCCAACTGCACATCTACCACCCAGCCCTCGGGCTCCGAGCCCTGCTGTCTCCATCCTGCAGCAGGGAGTTGTAGGGCCCAGCTAGCTCAGCCAGAGCTATTTTGAACAAGGCGCAGCTGCACTTTTGCTCCCGGGCAGTGGGCGCTGTGAGCAGAGTCCCTCCCAGGGGCCTGCGCGAGGGCACGGGGGTGTCGAAACCACTCCAGAGGGCGGCGCTGCGTGCCAGGGTCCAGGAGGCAGCCCCAGCCTGGGGGGGGGGCAGGTGTGGGGTGGGAGCCTGAGTTTGCCGCAGCCTGTCACTGCTGTACAGCGCCCTGCGGAGCTGTCTGTGCCTGTTCAGGGATCTGCAGAGAGGGGCAGGATGTCAGGACTTCGGGGGTCTAGCTCTGGCTGAGCCCCTGCCCCGTGCCTCAGTTTCCCCTCCCATCCTTGAGGCTCACTATGGCTGTCTGCTGGCTAACAGCCAGACGGGGTGGGCAGGGGGCTGCTGGGTTCGCTCTAGCCACAGTGCCCTGGGGTGTCTTTAGTGGTGCAGTCGCACAGGGGAGCAGCCCCCACCCAGCTCTGTGGGGAAAGCCAGGGCCCGCGCTTTGGAATCAGATCAGTCAGCGGGAAGGAGCCATGGACCCATGTGCCATGTCACCCAGGCTTGGGACCCCAAGGCAGTGAGGCCTGCAAAGGGGGTTCCTCCCCCAGTTGGTCCGGGGAAGGAGTGCGCGCCTACCTGCACCATAGCCTGCAGGGACGCCGTAGCCTGTGCAGAAAGGAGAGAGGAGTTAGAGCCAGATGGGGGGGGGGGGGTGCACAAGGCTGGAGAGGGGCCGGGGGTGTGGGAGTGTCAGGTGGCCTACAGCGCGGAGCTAACAGGGATCCCCTAAGTGCCACACTCCCCACAGGGGACTCCAGGGTTTCTACTCCTGTGCTCAGGAACTCAGAGAAGAGCCTTTGCTCTCAGTGGGGCAGATGACCCCACTTACCTGCTTTACCCAGCTTTATGCCTGCACCCGGTGCCACTCGAAACCCATTCTGAGCTCCTGCGGGGACCAGAAAAGAGAGGGCTTAGCTGGGAGTAGGGGCCCTGATGGGGCGGCCCCAGCTCTGCTGGGGTGGCAGGAGGCACGTCTTCTGCGATCCCACCGCCCCTCCTGACCCAGCCAGCCACTCTGGGAACCTCACAGGCAGCTCTCAATCACCCAGCCCCACGCCCAGGCCTCACCTAGTCCCAGCTGCAGTCCTTGGGGTCCATAGCCAGGGTGTGGTGCTGGAAGGGAGGAACAGAGACAAAGGTAGGATGCATCAAACACGCACTGTTTGCTGCAGGGGAATTGGCGCTAGCTGGTTAGAAGAGTGCAGGGAGGAGAGGCTGCGAGGCAGGACTCCTGGGTTCTGTCCCAGCTCTGGGGGCAAGGGGGGCTAGTGGTCAGAGCAGTGGGAGGCTGCGAGGCAGGACTCCTGGGTTCTGTCCCAGCTCTGGGGGCAAGGAGGGCTAGTGGTCAGAGCAGTGGGAGGCTGCGAGGCAGGACTCCTGGGTTCTGTCCCAGCTCTGGGGATAAGGGGGGCTAGTGGTCAGAGCAGTGGGAGGCTGCGAGGCAGGACTCCTGGGTTCTGTCCCAGCTCTGGGAGCAAGGGGGGCTAGTGGTCAGAGCAGCGGGAGGCTGTGAGCCAGGACTCCTGGGTTCTGTCCCGGCTCTGGGGATAAGGGGGGCTAGTGGTCAGAGCAGCCAGAGGCTGCGAGGCAGGACTCCTGGGTTCTGTCCCAGCTCTGGGAGCAAGGGGGGCTAGTGGTCAGAGCAGCGGGAGGCTGTGAGCCAGGACTCCTGGGTTCTGTCCCAGCTCTGGGGATAAGGGGGGCTAGTGGTCAGAGCAGCCGGAGGCTGCGAGGCAGGACTCCTGGGTTCTGTCCCAGCTCTGGGAGCAAGGGGGGCTAGTGGTCAGAGCAGCCGGAGGCTGCCAGGCAGGACTCCTGGGTTCTGTCCCAGCTCTGGGGATAAGGGGGGCTAGTGGTCAGAGCAGCCGGAGGCTGCGAGGCAGGACTCCTGGGTTCTGTCCCAGCTCTGGGAGCAAGGAGGGCTAGTGGTTAGAGCAGCAGGAGGCTGCGAGGCAGGACTCCTGGGTTCTAGCCCATTCCAAGAAAAGTGGGGTCTAGGATAGAGGCTGGTTGTCACCCGCCTGCCTTGGCTCCAGATGGTCCCAGTCCGGCTCCAGAGTGAACTCCCCCTGTTCCTGCAACCCAGACAGCACAGGGGTGAGCCAGTCCCTTGCGCCCCATTTCTATCCTGGTGGGAGACCATCCCCCTCCCCTGGGGAATTCTGGGTCCAGCTCAGCCAGAGCCTCCTGGGCAGCCCAGCCTTGTGCCCCCGTCTCTCCATGCATGCCCTGTGCCCTCTCCCTTCCAGTCTGCCCACTCGGGGACACCTTCCCCACAGTGCCTGACTGGGGTTCACTTACCCTGGATCAGCGATGGGAGGTAGAGACGCCCTAGGGCTCCATTTGCCTGCAGTTTCACTCCTGGGAGGGGGTGCAAAGGGGGGGTTGCCAGAAATGGGATATCCCTAGAGAAGCACATGGGGGGCTGGGGCCCACGGTGATCAGGGGATGCCAAGGGGCTGGGACCCCAGGGAGATGTGAAGGTTGAGGGTCCCTACAAGATATTGGGGGCAGAGGAGAGCACTGAGCTTGGGGGCGCTTTGGGGCAAGGACTCATGGGAGAGAACCCTGGTACCCTGGCTTCCAGCCCCATGTGCCCATCTGGGAGATGGGGCCCACATTTCTCTGGGGCAGTCCCTGCTCTGGCCTGGGGACTTCAGTGCAGAAGGGGACGTGCACCAGCCAGACACTTGTCCCCCCCCATCCCATGGGCTGGGGTCTCAGTGCCAGAGGCAGGGCGGGCAAGCATGGGGTGGCTGGTGACACCGCAGCTGGGACTCCTGGGTTCTATCCCTGGCTCCGGGAAGGGGCTGGAGGCTGGTGGGTGAGAGCCGGGACACCCTCCGGGCGGGCAGGCAGTCCAGTCTTGTCCCTGCCTCTGCCGGGGCTAGCCCCCCCCTGCTGCTCCCAAGTGTCCCCTCTCCCCCCACGACCTGCACTGCCCCACAGAGGCGGTGCAGTCAAATGAGGCAGCCCCAGCCCCCACCACTGTCCTGTCCCATCCCAGCGCAGCCCCCCAACCTGAATCCCATCAACCCCATATTCCCCCGCGCTGCTCACCCCCCTGCAGGCTGCCCCTGGCCAGGCACAGCAGCAGCAAAAGCAGCCCAGCGTGCAGAGTCCCAAGCCCCATGGCGATGTGAGCTCCCCTCAATCCCTGCTCCCCCTATATACCCATGGCCCCGCCTCCCCAGGGCAGGCCACACCCCCAGTGACTCACTGCCCGGAGCACCTGCAAGGAGAGGGCAGCAAGGGGCTGTTGTGAGAGACACATACCAATATAGACACGCAGCACCCCACTGGGACACACTCCCAGTGAAACACACTCACCCCGGCACCCCCACTGGGACATGCTCACAGTGACACACACAGCGATACACTCCCAGTAAAACACTCCCCACTGACACACTCACAGTGACACACACACAGCGATACACTCCCAGTAAAACACTCCCCACTGACACACACACAGCGATACACACACAGCGATACACTCCCAGTAAAACACTCCCCACTGGGACACACACACAGCGATACACACACAGCGATACACTCCCAGTAAAACACTCCCCACTGACACACTCACAGTGACACACACACAGCGATACACTCCCAGTAAAACACTCCCCACTGACACACTCGCAGTGACACACACAGAGCGATACACTCCCAGTAAAACACTCCCCACTGACACACTCACAGTGACACACACACAGCGATACACTCCCAGTAAAACACTCCCCACTGACACACTCACAGTGACACGCACACAGCGATACACTCCCAGTAAAACACTCCCCACTGGGACACACTCGCAGTGACACACACAGCGATACACTCCCAGTAAAACACTCCCCACTGGGACACACTCGCAGTGACACACACACAGCGATACACTCCCAGTAAAACACTCCCCACTGACACACTCACAGTGACACACACACAGCGATACACTCCCAGTAAAACACTCCCCACTGGGACACACACACAGCGATACACACACAGCGATACACTCCCAGTAAAACACTCCCCACTGACACACTCGCAGTGACACACACAGAGCGATACACTCCCAGTAAAACACTCCCCACTGACACACTCACAGTGACACACACACAGCGATACACTCCCAGTAAAACACTCCCCACTGACACACTCACAGTGACACACACACAGCGATACACTCCCAGTAAAACACTCCCCACTGACACACTCACAGTGACACACACACAGCGATACACTCCCAGTAAAACACTCCCCACTGGGACACACTCGCAGTGACACACACAGCGATACACTCCCAGTAAAACACTCCCCACTGGGACACACTCGCAGTGACACACACAGAGCGATACACTCCCAGTAAAACACTCCCCACTGACACACTCACAGTGACACACACACAGCGATACACTCCCAGTAAAACACTCCCCACTGGGACACACTCACAGTGACACACACACAGCGATACACTCCCAGTAAAACACTCCCCACTGACACACTCGCAGTGACACACACAGAGCGATACACTCCCAGTAAAACACTCCCCACTGACACACTCACAGTGACACACACACAGCGATACACTCCCAGTAAAACACTCCCCACTGACACACTCACAGTGACACACACACAGCGATACACTCCCAGTAAAACACTCCCCACTGTGACACACTCGCAGTGACACACACACAGCGATACACTCCCAGTAAAACACTCCCCACTGACACACTCACAGTGACACACACACAGCGATACACTCCCAGTAAAACACTCCCCACTGGGACACACTCGCAGTGACACACACACAGCGATACACTCCCAGTAAAACACTCCCCACTGGGACACACTCGCAGTGACACACACACAGCGATACACTCCCAGTAAAACACACTCACCCCGGCACCCCCACTGGGACATGCTCACAGTGACACACACACAGCGATACACTCCCAGTAAAACACTCCCCACTGACACACTCGCAGTGACACACACACACAGCGATACACTCCCAGTAAAACACCCCCCACTGTGACACACTCGCAGTGACACACACACAGCCATACACTCCCAGTAAAACACTCCCCACTGTGACACACTCACAGTGACACACACAGCGATACACTCCCAGTAAAACACTCCCCACTGTGACACACTCGCAGTGACACACACACAGCGATACACTCCCAGTAAAACACTCCCCACTGACACACTCGCAGTGACACACACACAGCGATACACTCCCAGTAAAACACTCCCCACTGTGACACACTCGCAGTGACACACACACAGCGATACACTCCCAGTAAAACACTCCCCACTGTGACACACTCGCAGTGACACACACACAGCGATACACTCCCAGTAAAACACTCCCCACTGTGACACACTCGCAGTGACACACACACACAGCGATACACTCCCAGTAAAACACCCCCCACTGTGACACACTCGCAGTGACACACACACAGCGATACACTCCCAGTAAAACACTCCCCACTGGGACACACTCGCAGTGACACACACAGCGATACACTCCCAGTAAAACACTCCCCACTGGGACACACTCGCAGTGACACACACACAGCGATACACTCCCAGTAAAACACTCCCCACTGACACACTCACAGTGACACACACACAGCGATACACTCCCAGTAAAACACTCCCCACTGGGACACACACACAGCGATACACACACAGCGATACACTCCCAGTAAAACACTCCCCACTGACACACTCGCAGTGACACACACAGAGCGATACACTCCCAGTAAAACACTCCCCACTGACACACTCACAGTGACACACACACAGCGATACACTCCCAGTAAAACACTCCCCACTGACACACTCACAGTGACACACACACAGCGATACACTCCCAGTAAAACACTCCCCACTGACACACTCACAGTGACACACACACAGCGATACACTCCCAGTAAAACACTCCCCACTGGGACACACTCGCAGTGACACACACAGCGATACACTCCCAGTAAAACACTCCCCACTGGGACACACTCGCAGTGACACACACAGAGCGATACACTCCCAGTAAAACACTCCCCACTGACACACTCACAGTGACACACACACAGCGATACACTCCCAGTAAAACACTCCCCACTGGGACACACTCACAGTGACACACACACAGCGATACACTCCCAGTAAAACACTCCCCACTGACACACTCGCAGTGACACACACAGAGCGATACACTCCCAGTAAAACACTCCCCACTGACACACTCACAGTGACACACACACAGCGATACACTCCCAGTAAAACACTCCCCACTGACACACTCACAGTGACACACACACAGCGATACACTCCCAGTAAAACACTCCCCACTGTGACACACTCGCAGTGACACACACACAGCGATACACTCCCAGTAAAACACTCCCCACTGACACACTCACAGTGACACACACACAGCGATACACTCCCAGTAAAACACTCCCCACTGGGACACACTCGCAGTGACACACACACAGCGATACACTCCCAGTAAAACACTCCCCACTGGGACACACTCGCAGTGACACACACACAGCGATACACTCCCAGTAAAACACACTCACCCCGGCACCCCCACTGGGACATGCTCACAGTGACACACACACAGCGATACACTCCCAGTAAAACACTCCCCACTGACACACTCGCAGTGACACACACACACAGCGATACACTCCCAGTAAAACACCCCCCACTGTGACACACTCGCAGTGACACACACACAGCCATACACTCCCAGTAAAACACTCCCCACTGTGACACACTCACAGTGACACACACAGCGATACACTCCCAGTAAAACACTCCCCACTGTGACACACTCGCAGTGACACACACACAGCGATACACTCCCAGTAAAACACTCCCCACTGACACACTCGCAGTGACACACACACAGCGATACACTCCCAGTAAAACACTCCCCACTGTGACACACTCGCAGTGACACACACACAGCGATACACTCCCAGTAAAACACTCCCCACTGTGACACACTCGCAGTGACACACACACAGCGATACACTCCCAGTAAAACACTCCCCACTGTGACACACTCGCAGTGACACACACACACAGCGATACACTCCCAGTAAAACACCCCCCACTGTGACACACTCGCAGTGACACACACACATAGCGATGCACTCCCAGTAAAACACCCCCCACTGTGACACACTCGCAGTGACACACACACATAGCGATGCACTCCCAGTAAAACACTCCCCACTGTGACACACTCACAGTGACACACACACAGCGATACACTCCCAGTAAAACACTCCCCACTGTGACACACTCGCAGTGACACACACACACAGCGATACAATCCCAGTAAAACACTCCCCACTGTGACACACTCAGTGACACACACACAGCGATACACTCCCAGTAAAACACTCCCCACTGGGACACACTCCCAGTAAAACACATTCACCCCGGCACCCCCACTGGGACATGCTCACAGTGACACACACACAGCGATACACTCCCAGTAAAACACTCCCCACTGTGACACACTCGCAGTGACACACACACAGCGATACAATCCCAGTAAAACACTCCCCACTGTGACACACTCAGTGACACACACACAGCGATACACTCCCAGTAAAACACTCCCCACTGGGACACACTCGCAGTGACACACACACAGCGATACACTCCCAGTAAAACACTCCCCACTGTGACACACTTGCAGTGACACACACAGCGATGCACTCCCAGTAAAACACTCCCCACTGTGACACACTTGCAGTGACACACACTCACCCCGGCAACCCTCACTGTGACACACTCGCAGTGACACACACACACAGCGATACACTCCCAGTAAAACACCCCCCACTGTGACACACTCGCAGTGACACACACACACTGACATCCACTGACTGTACATCACGCATGTACAGATGCTGAGATATTCACACTGTTACACAGATGCACCCACACAGTAGAATACACCCTGGCCTGACATGCATTAGGCCATACCCACATGCACCCTAAAATGTGTACAGCCTGATCTACATGGACACACAGACTGACACGCACCGTCCATGCATACCCACCCCCACACACACTGATATATGTACACACAACCATAGACGCACACACAGATCCACACACATCCATTCTTACCCACCCACACTCACACCCACACAGGCATGGACACCAACATGCAGTAGTACAGATACCCCGCACTGTGCCGGCACCATGCACTGGTGCACCAGCACCCCCCCCCCCCCCCACAGGCATGCACACAGTTCCAAGCAGTCACACAACACAGCTGGATCAGCCCCTCAAGCAGGGGGTGGCAGGGACACCCTCTCACACACACAAACCCTGTTAACTGCAGCTTGTTAAACATGGCTGTATGCTGTGTATCACTGCCGACTGCTGAGTGGGAGCTGGGCCTCAGGTGCTGTGTGCTTCTCCCAGCAGTGCCCTGGCAGCTGCTGCCGGCCGAGCCCCGCTGAGCGGCAGGATCATTTGCTCTGTCTGTGGTTGCTGTCCAAGGTAAACGCTGGGGCCCGGCCGGCCAGGAAAACATCCAGCCCTGCGGTGGGCAAATAGCCGTCCAGCCAGCGCCGCAGCGCGTCCAGCCCAGCTGGGTCTCAGGCGTCTGGACACCGGCGGCGGAGCTAAGTATGGGGGATAACGTGCTGGAGGGCGTGGGGGGCTGCCCTGGATCCTGCGCCAGGGGAGTCAGAGGGGATCCCCATGGGGAAATGGAATGGGTATGGATGTTGCAGTGCCCCCTGCTGGAAGGCCCATATATAGCATGGTGCCAGGCTGGGACATGGGGCAAGAACTCCTGGGGCACTGTGCCCCCAGCCCATGGGACAGGGACCCCTAGGGGCCCTGTACCCCCTAGCACCAGGTGAGGACATGGGGCAGGGACCCCCGGGGGCACACTGCTGGCAAATTTGCATGTAAGATGAGCTCCCTGACTATGGCGGCTGTCAGCGAACGTCATAGGGAGTGGGAGGGGGGCAGAGAAAGCGGCTCCCTCCTTGGGCCAGGGGATGAATGCCCCACTGCCACAGGCCCAGCAGTCCCCCACTCCCTGCCCCGGCTGAGCACCGGTACCGCAGCGCCCAGGGCCCTCTCCCGCCGTCGGGGGACAGGTCTCCCCTTGTGTCCCCACACACAAAGGCTCTGGAGAAATGCCCTGACCCCTGGAGCTGAGCATGAGGGGAAGAGACTGTGAGTGAGGGCCCCGGAGTCCTGCCCCACCCTCTCATCACACAGCTCCCTTTTCTTCCCCTCTCCTGTCCCGTTCCCCTGCCTGGCCCCAGCCTCAGACATCACAGTGCCCTGCCAAATTCTCTCCACTCACTGACTATTTGCCTTTCCCATCAGACTCTCTAGCTGGGGGGCGGGGGGGGCAGGACACTGTGGGGGTGACCCCAAGTGACCCTCTGCCCCATAAATCACAGGCCTCCTCTAAACACTGCCCTGCAGTATTTTACACCATGAGCATATGGGGTGTGGCAGCTGCTGAGAACCCAGGGGTCCTGGCTCTTAGCCCACCCCCCTCAACCCACTAGACCCCACGCCCCTCCCAATGGACCCAGGAGACCTGATCAGTGTCCCTGATGTCTGGGAGGCCACAGGGACCCCCACGCTCCCAGACCCGGCCCGTCTGGGACTCTCAACCCTTTGGAGGGGGCCCCAATACACTCAAGGCAGAGGATGTGTCGCTTGGCCGAAGGCTCCAGCACCACGCCCTGTCTGAGAGCAGAGCCCTGGCGGACCCTCGTGTGGGCTGCCTGTCTTCCGAGGGCTCGGCTCCCCCCGCCCTGCGGGCCCCCCACCCCCACCCCGCAGGCCCTGCCAGCCCAGCCTTGCTGGTACCCTCCCTTCTGCCCCCCGCCCTGCTGGCCCAGCCCTGCCGGTCCCCCAACACCCGCCCCGCAGGCCCTGCCGGCCCAGCCTTGCTGGTACCCTCCCTTCTGCCCCCCGCCCTGCTGACCCAGCCCTGCCGGTCCCCCAACACCCGCCCTGCAGCCCCTGCCAGCCCAGCCCTGCTGGTACCCTCCCTTCTGCCCCCCGCCCTGCCGGTCCCCCAACACCCGCCCTGCAGCCCCTGCCGGCCCAGCCCTGCTGGTAACCCTCACTTCGTCCCCTCAGCCCCTGCCAGTGCCCCCCACACCTGAACCACAGCCCCTGCCAGCCCAGCTCTTCCCCCAGCCCTGCTGGTGCCCTTCACTCCTGGCCCACAGTCCCCCCCAGCCCAGCCAGTCCCCTCAGCCCTGCCGGTCCCCTCACTCCCACCCCGCAGGCCCTGCCGGCCCAGCCCTTCCAGTACCCTCCCTTCCGCCCCCCGCCCTGCCAGCCCAGCCCTGCCGGTACCCCTCACTTCCTCCCCCCAGCCCTGCCGGTACCCCTCACTTCCTCCCCCCGCCCTGCCAGCCCAGCCCTGCCGGTACCCCTCACTTCCTCCCCTCAGCCCTGCCGGTACCCCTCACTTCCTCCCCCCAACCCCTGCCAGCCCAGCCCTGCCGGTATCCCTCACTTCCTCCCCCCAGCCCTGCCGGTACCCCTCACTTCCTCCCCCCAGCCCTGCCGGTATCCCTCACTTCCTCCCCCCAGCCCTGCCGGTACCCCTCACTTCCTCCCCCCAGCCCCTGCCAGCCCAGCCCTGCCAGTGCCCCTCACTTCCTCCCCCCAGCCTCTGCCAGCCCAGCCCTGCCAGTGCCCCTCACTTCCTCCCCCCCAGTCCCTGACAGTCCAGCCCTGCCGGTAACCCTCACTTCCTCCCCCCAGCCCCTGACAGTCCAGCCCTGCCCCCAGCTCTGCTGGTCCCCCCCCACTCCTGCCCCACAGGCCCTGCCAGCCCAGCCCTGCCAGTACCCCTCACTCCTGCCCCCCGGCCCCTGCCAAGCCAGCCCTGCTGGTCCCCCCTTTCCCACCCTGCAGCCCCTGCCAGCCCAGCCTTGCCAGTACCCCCCACTTCTGCCCCTTAGCCCCTGCCAACTCAGCCCTGCCCCTCCAGCCCTGCCAGTGCCCCCCACTCCCACCCCGCAGCCCTGCCAGCCCTGCCCTGCTCTCCAGCCCTGCCGGTGCCTCCCTCTCATCCACAGCTTCTGCCAGCCCAGCCCTGGGCTCCCCCATCTGTGCTGACCCACAGCCCCCAAAAGGTTAAGATCTCCAGGCTGATCCCAGCCCCTGCCCAGCTCTGAACTCAGCCATGCGATATTGACTTTGGGTGGTTTCTTGGCTTGGTGCAGTACATTTCCCTGGCTCCTGGCTCCGTGACTGGGCCTGGTGGACAAAGCTGCACTGGGCCATTTGCTTGAGGGTGGGGGGCACAAGTGGGAAGGAGGAGTCGGGGGGGGGGGGTGGAGGAGTCTCCCAGCCCTTTGTTCTCCTGCCAGGGTAGGGGGTGGCCCTGGGCTGGGAAGGAAGGCGCTCGCCGCAGTCCAGGCGAGACTGCAGGAACGGCTTGGGGGTTACTGCAGCGGTGGGGGGCACTGTGCCCTGAGCCCTGCCGCCCGGTGCTAGTGAGCACACCGTGGGGAGACAGGACGAGGGAGCGCGCTCTGTGCTGAGCTCCAGGGCACTGTTCCTGTCTCCCTATCTTACACATGGACTGTCCAGTGTCGTGGGGGACCCAGGGGCCCTGCTGTCCTGCCCTCCCCCTCACATCGACATGCCCAGTGTCCCCCTCCACTAAGTACTGGGAGTACATGATGCAGGAGAATTTAGATCCTGCTTTTCTGTTTCCCCACGTCGGCAGTGAACCAGGAACTGACTAACCCGTCTGCTGGCAAGCGTGGCCCTTAGCAGGTACCTGGGAGCAGGCCAGTGGGGGTGCGGGCTGGGAGTCGGCAGGCTCATGCAGGGGGAGAGGGAGGGCTGCCGGCTCCCAGTCCAAGAGCCCACGTGGGCTAGAAGCTGGCAGACCTCCACCCTCACTGCCGTTCCCCCCCCCCCCCCGGTGTGAGGCTGCTGACTCCCAGCCTGTGCGTGTTGGTAGCCAGCCCCCACGCAGTCGTTAACCAGTTAGCTACTGAAATGGGATTTGACAGCCCTGGGAGCAGTAGTTCCACAGGCTGCCCACAGAAACCTGCCTTGCTGTGTCAGACGGTGTCTGCCCTGCACAAGCCGTGCCAGGAGACGCGGGCTGGACATCACACCAGTGCTAGGGAGGGCCGGCCAGGGAGCGTCAGAGAGGCCCCAGGAAGTGGGGAGCAGAGGGAGCCCAAGGCAGAAAGGGGATCTCGGCAGGAGACAGCAGAGGAGTTCGACCTGGCTGGGACAGGAGAGGGCAGCCGGCGCTTGCTGGAGGGTGACTGACATGCGGGAGACCAGCTGGCTGGGAGGAAATGAATGTAGAGAGCCATGTGAAGAGAGACCACTGGAGGAGGGGGCGCTAGATGGAACACAGCCAAGGGGGGGCCAGCGGGGTTGATCTGCAACACGCCCTGTTCAATGTGGGGTGGGGCACAGGGCTGGGCTATCAAGGGTTGCGGGGCGGGAGTGGGGGGCACTGGCAGGGCTCGGCTGTCAGGGGCTGTGGGGCGGGAGTGAGGGGCACCAGCAGGGCTGGGCTGGCAGGGGCTATGGGGCAGTAGTGGGGGGGCACTGGCAGAGTTGGAGGGGCTGGACTGGGCTGGTAGGGGCTGCAGGGTGGAAGTGAGGGGCACCAGCTGGGCTGGGTTGGGCTGGCGGGGAATGCAGGGCAGGAGTGGGGGGCACCGGCAGGGCTGGGCTAGCAGGGGCTGTGGGGCAGGAATGAGGGGCACTGGCAGGGCTGGGGACTGGGCTGGGCTGGGAGGGGCTGTGGGGCAGGAGTGGAAGGCTCTGGCAGAGCTGGGCTGGCAGGGGCTGTGGGGCGGGAGTGGGGGGCACCGGCAGGGCTGGGGGCAGGGCTGGGCTGGGAGGGGCTGTGGGGCGGGAGTGGGGGGCACTGGCAGGGCTGGGGGCAGGGCTGGGCTGGCGGGGGCTGCGGGGCGGGAGTGGGGGGCACTGGCAGGGCTGGGGGCAGGGCTGGGCTGGCGGGGGCTGTGGGGCGGGAGTGGGGGGCACTGGCAGGGCTGGGCTGTCAGGGGCTGTGGGGCGGGAGTGGGGGGCACCAGCAGGGCTGGGCTGGCAGGTGCTGCGGGTCAGGTTGTTTAATTCCTTATACGGGGTCCCCCTCACTCCTGCCATCCCTGCCTACACTTGAGCCATCTGGGGACTCCGGTGTTGCTGCTGCCCCACGTCGGGCACGGTCCGTGCATCGTTCTGTTGCCTCAGTGCGTGCTGGGGGCGGAGCGTCTGCATTGCCAACAGCCCGGGAGACTCCCCCAGGTCCACAGAGCCTCCCCCTTGTGTGGGCCCAGCCAGTCCGCACACTGCACGGACATGGCCAGGAGAGGGCATCAGACACCAGAACAACACCCAGAGGTGTGCTGGTGCCCCTCACTCCAAACCCGCATTCCCTAGGATAGCAGGGCCTGTGGGTTACGGTTCAGGGGCATGGGTAGGGCTGGGGGGCAGGGCTGGGCTGGCAGGGGCTGTGGGGCGGGAGTGAGGGGCACCGGCAGGGCTGGGCTGGCAGGGGCTGTGGGGCAGGAGTGAGGGGCACCGGCAGGACTGGGCTGGCAGGGGCTGTGGGGCGGGAGTGGGGGGCACCGGCAGGGCTGGGCTGGCAGGGGCTGTGGGGCGGGAGTGGGGGGCACCGGCAGGGCTGGGCTGGCAGGGGCTGTGGGGCGGGAGTGGGGGGCACCGGCAGGGCTGGGCTGGCAGGGGCTGTGGGGCGGGAGTGTGGGGCACCGGCAGGGCTGGGCTGGCAGGGGCTGTGGGGCGGGAGTGGGAGGCACCGGCAGGGCTGGGCTGGCAGGGGCTGTGGGGCGGGAGTGGGGGGCACCGGCAGGGCTGGGCTGGCAGGGGCTGTGGGGCGGGAGTGTGGGGCACCGGCAGGGCTGGGCTGGCAGGGGCTGTGGGGCGGGAGTGGGGGGCACCGGCAGGGCTGGGCTGGCAGGGGCTGTGGGGCGGGAGTGGGGGGCACCGGCAGGGCTGGGCTGGCAGGGGCTGTGGGGCGGGAGTGGGGGGCACCGGCAGGGCTGGGCTGGCAGGGGCTGTGGGGCGGGAGTGGGGGGCACCGGCAGGGCTGGGCTGGCAGGGGCTGTGGGGCGGGAGTGGGGGGCACCGGCAGGGCTGGGCTGGCAGGGGCTGTGGGGCGGGAGTGGGGGGCACTGACGGCTCTGGGCTGCAGTTTGGGAGCCCTTGGCTGGGCTCACTGGGGGCCATCGGCTGCAGTTCCGCACCTTGGCCACACGGTGGCAGTGGGCACCCCTGCAGCTGTGCTGGGGGAGGCGGTGGGATACCTGATCCCAGGTGAGAGCCCAGACTGCTCTGTTCCCAGGTGCCCCGTCTCCCAGCCAACTGTTCCCCTGGCAACGGGGTCCTATCTCCCAGCTGAATCGGCTTGGGCCATGGTCACACATAGCAACGACCTAGAAAAGCAGCCACCCTTGGCAGTTTCCCTTTCTCTCCTATGCCGGGGTTTGGCAGTTTCAAGCTACCCCCAGAGCCTGCTAAGCCCCCAGCTGGGGCTGGATTGGAGCCAGCGCCCCCTAGAGGGGACTGGCCCCCCGTACTCTTCCCCACGCGTGAGCCAGCCAGTCCCCTGCCCTGAGGCTGGATCGGAGCTGGCGGGCACTCCAGGGACGGGGCCCGGGTCCCATGTCCCATCCCTCTGGGCCAGCCAGTCTCCCCCTGGGGCCCCGTGTTTGCTCCATGGCTGGTTTCTTATCAGCAGGGCTGAGCTGTGTGTGCTCAGCTCCCCCTTATCAGCCCAGGGTCCTGGCCGGTTGCTAAGGGGACCCAGGAATCCCGTTAGCCAGCCCACCCCTGAGCACAGGGCCCAGCGTGGGGTTAGAAGGGCTGAGCGGCCCCTCCCCAGAGCCAGCCCCCTGCAGCAGCCCAGCATGTGGTGGAATACCGCCCTTCCCATGGAACAAGAGGCTGGCCATTCGCCCCCTCCCCCGCACGGGAGCAGGCAGCCTCTAGGCACAAGCCAAAGGGATAATTGTTCTTTCCCCAGCCCCCTCCTGCCTGGGTTGCCATGGAGGGCCTAGTGCCTTCCCACGCCTCCCCCGTCCCGCCCCCTCACCTGTGGAGGCCTCATATACCCCCGCCCCTGCCCGCCCAGCTCCCAGGATCCGCCAGGGAGCGCGAGCCCTGCTGATAAACAAGAGCTTCTGTGGGGTGGCAGTGCTGCGACACCGGACCCGCCTTCCCCTCTCCCGCACGCGGCCGCTCCCCTCGGAATCCGCCGCTGGCTGCTTCCCCCGGCCGTTCCCTTCCGGACCCGCTTCTCGGCCGGCTCCCCCGGGCTCCGTCCGGATCCCGCTCCCAGACGCGGCTCCCCGGTTCGTTTCACAAGGCGTCTTCTCCCCAAGCCCTGGCCTCCAGGGGGATCTTCCCTTTTCTGGCTTCGCATTGCCCGTTGAGCAGCCTCGTCTCTCCGCACAGCCTTCCCAGCCGTGGTGTCTCCCGCCCGTCCCCTGAGCTGCCCTCCGCTGAGACCACCTCGCATCCCCGCTTTCGGCCCTCGGCCTCCTCCTCCTCCGGCGATGGCTTCTGCAGGGCTGGAGATCTTGGGCATGGGGCTATGCATCTTTGGCTGGCTGGGCTCCATCATCTCCTGCACCCTGCCCATGTGGAAGGTGACGGCCTTCATCGGCAACAGCATCGTGGTGGCGCAGATCATCTGGGAGGGGCTGTGGATGAACTGCATCGTGCAGAGCACGGGCCAGATGCAGTGCAAGGTCTACGACTCCATGCTGGCCCTGCCCCAGGACCTGCAGGCCGCCCGCGCCCTCATGGTCATCTCCGTGCTGCTGGCCGTGCTGGCCCTGCTGGTGAGCATCGTGGGCGCCAAGTGCACCAACTGCGTGGAGGACGAAGGCGCCAAGGCCCGCATCATGATCGTCTCCGGAGCCGTCTTCGTGGTGTCGGGCATCCTGTGCCTCATCCCCGTCTGCTGGTCGGCCAACACCATCATCCGGGATTTCTACAACCCGCTGGTGTCCGAGGCCCTGAAGCGGGAGCTGGGGGCGGCCCTGTACGTTGGCTGGGCAGCTGCGGTCCTGCTGCTCCTCGGGGGGGCCCTGCTTTGCTGCTCCTGCCCACCCCGCTCGGAGAGATACCCGCCCCGGGTTGGCTACATGGCGGCTGGGAGGTCCGGAGTGGGCAGCGGGGTGGACAAGAGGGACTATGTCTGAGGGGAGCAGAGGGGACTGGCTGGCTGAGCAGGGAGTGACGGGAGAGCGCAGGGTGAATGAGGAGTGCTTGGAGGAAGAGGGGAGGGAGGGAGGGAGCCAGCAGGCGAAGGGATAAACGCCCCAATGACTGAACAAGGGGCTGAGAGAATAAAGCCGTGCCGAGGGGAGAGGGTGAGTCAGGGAGGGAGCAAAGAATGTGGAAGGAGACGCGTG